>NC_053161.1:68162502-68415002 GCF_016835505.1 Polypterus senegalus
CACTCATGACAATGACAAAACAATTACATTAACAATCATCTTACATTATTTTTAAAATGTTTCCTTTTCTTTTTCATAACTTCTTTAACACACTACTTCTCCTGTGAAGCTGGTATTTGGCTAGTATATATATATATATATATATATATATATATATATATACACACAGACACATATATACATTGTGGTTCCCGGCCGGGGCCTTGGGAGGACCAGAGGAGGGCTTGTGCCTCCTCCAGACCGCAAGGGGGCGATCGCCCTGGTTGTATTGGGGGCCAACAGTAGAGGGCTTGGAAGCCCAACCCTGTAGGGGCCCGTGGCCACCGCCAGGTGGCGCCCAGGTGCCTGAGGAACCCTGGACCCCAGCACTTCCAGGAAGTTCTGGGGGGAAGAGAACAGGAGACACCCGGATGGCTTCCGGGTGCACAGCCGGCACTTCCGCCACACTGGGGTGTGGCTAGGACTGATTGCCAGGAAGCAGCTGGAGCCCATCCGGGTTCCCATTTAAGGGGCCGCCTCCCTCCAGTCAGAGGTGGATGTCGGGTGGAAGAGGACAGAGCTGGAGAGAGGACGGGAGGCGGCCAAGAGAGAGGCATTAGACTTGTGTGGCCTGGACAGTTGGGGGAACGGTGTGAGAGGCACTGGGGGTGCACGTGAGCACAGTGTTGTAAATATTATTGTAAATAAAGAGTGTGTGGTGGAACTATGTTGTCCGTCTGCCTTTGTCCGGGTTAAAGTTCACAACATATATATACAGATCTACATTTATATATATATATATATATATATATACATATATATATACATATTGTGGAGGACTGCCGGCTTCTCATGCCGGTCCTCACCCCGAGGCCGCTAGGAGGAGCTCTCCCGACAGCAGGATAGTGCCCCGAGGTCCAGCAGGGCCTTATGGACTTTATAGTATTTATACGCAGCCCTGTTGGATAGCTTGGGGACCACCAGGAGTTGCTGTGGGGGGGCTTATGGGCTCTGTGATGCTTTATGACCCGGGAGTACGTCACGGTCACGTGACGGGAAGGAATGTCGTGCTCCCAGGTTAAAGTAATGGATTGATGGCCCTGACCTGGAAGGAGTAAGGAACTGTGGACTGCTGGGACAGGAACACTTCCGGGTCAGGGGCTATAAAAGGATGAAGACTCAGTCCAGACGGTGAGCTGTGCTGGGAGGGAGAGGAGCAAAGTGTCTGGGCAAGGAGGAGTGATTAGTGTGCTATTTGATTATTGTTTATGAGTAGTGTGGAAGGTGCTTGGTGCACATTGGTGCTAAAAAATAAAAAGTCTTGGACTTTTACCTTGTGTTTGGAGTCATCCCTGAGGGTTCAAGGGAGCACTAGTGCCCCCTACTGCCACAATATCTACATATATATATATATATATATATATATATACATACTGTACATACATACATATCTACATATATATACTGTATGTAGCAAAATCACCGCGTATATCACATCAGTTCAGCAGTCCGGTTGTAATATGACCAAGCTGTGCACTGAGATTACTTTTGAGAATGCAACGTATAGTTTTGTCCAGGAGGAAAGCAATGTTGCCTCAAATCAATGGCAACCTTTTGTGGGGTGTGTGAGACTTATTAATTGTCATCGCGAAGCAGAGCCTTACTGGAAATTTGAGGCATTTGAATTGAAATGGGAGATCAGAGGGTATAACGGTGATGCCAGGAATACATTCAGAGTGTGGCGCTCTGCTGTTTTTTTGTGTAGCTGCCTTCACATAGCTTCTCCGCTGCTTTATAAACGAACGCCATATAAGGCCGTCGTTTCTCCTTGCTTCACGGTTTTGTACTGTTTTATTGTTCGTTTATTACGATTCTTATAGTTATTGTGTAGCTATTTGAGACTTACTTTACTGTTCAGGTACCCATTTCCTTTATTTAATCCGCGGCTTGTATGCTATTTTTTGTTCGTTTATTACGATTATAGATATTTATTGATTCTCTTCTTTAGCTGACTGCCTGCTCATATAAGGCACTCCGCTGGCTTTTTGTGAAGCAGCCTTTACACAGCTTCTCCGCTGTTTTATAAACGAATGACATATAAAGCTATCCTTTTTCCTTGCTTTGCCAAGGAAGCTGCCTTTTTATTTAATCCACGGGTTCTCCGCTGTTTTATTGTTTGTTTATTACGATTATTATAGTTCTCTTCATATATCACGTTGTCAGTTCAGCACTCTGGTTGTAATATGACGAAGCTGCGCGAGCTCACTCTTGAGAATGCAATGTATAGTTGTCCAGGAGAAAAGCAATCTTGCCTGAAATCAATGGCAACCTTTTGTAGGGTCTGTCCCTGAGACTTCTTACTTGTCATCGCGAAGCAGAGTCTTACTGGAAATTGGAGGCATCTGAATTGAAATGGGAGATCAGAGGGTGTAACGGGGATGAGAGGAATACATTGAGTGTGGAGAAACTCTAGAGACAGTGTGTGTATTAACTTGTGGATTTTTCTGTGAGTATTTGGTGGCAGCGTGACGAAGTTGTTTCTCCAAGACCGTGTTAGCTGTGGCGCTCAGCTCAGAGCACATTCTTTTCCCACCTTGTCAATTGTGTAATGGATTTTTTGAACAGGTTTGATGCATAGAAGTGATCACTCGTACTGCGGTCAGTCAGTTCATGTGAGCTGCTCTCTTGTGTGATGTTGCGATGTCCACAGCTTTATTTAATGTTAGCTAAGACCCGGCACTTAAAAGTTTCTCGCTACAGCAATTTTAACTCCGTTACAAAGTGATCCAAAGTCTCGTTTATACCTCGTGTCTTCTCATTAAACTTGTATCTCGCGAATAAAGTATTCGGCGTTTTTCTTCAGCGCTTTGGGAGCTCTTCCTTCTTTTCTACATACTGCAGTCACAGTCAGTTCACGTGATTACATGGGAGGCGTGATGATGTCACACGCAGCTCCGCCCCCCACGTCCACTGAGCTAACGTCCATTACAGTATATGGAGAAAAATAGGTTCCAGTTATGACCATTACGCGTAGAATTTCGAAATGAAACCTGCCCAACTTTTCTAAGTAAGCTGTAAGGAATGAGCCTGCCAAATTTCATCCTTCTACTTACACGGGAAATTGGAGAATTAGTGATGAGTGAGTGAGTGAGTCAGTGAGTGAGTGAGTGAGTGTGTGAGTCAGTGAGGGCTTTGCCTTTTATTAGTATAGATTCACTAAGACCATGGCAAGCATGACGCATAATTGCTAAGGAAGGAAGAGAAGGTAACGAAGGTAAAGAAAGTGATTGTTAAGGGATGTTAGCTAGCGGGCTGGCGCAGCACATGATGATGTCATCAGGCTGAGTCAGCACCGGCTTGCTTTAGAGTGTATTATTACAGCAGTTCACAACACAGCCAGCTTTGAACTGAGTGCTCGACTACTGTCATTATTAACTTGAGAAACAGCGATCACAATCGAAACGAAGAAGGAAATTGTGCGGAAATATGAGAGTGGCGTTCGCGACCGATCTCGCTAATAAGTACAGCATGTCGAAATCCACCATCTTGACAGTTTTACAAAGAAAAGATTTGCATAAGGAGACTCCTTCTAAACAATAACCAGTTTCCGTTTCATTCTCCTCCTCCTCCCTTCCTGCAGCCCAAAGATGTCAAATTAAATGGTGAGTACAGTATGAAATTGTTGTTTCTGGTAGGCTAGGCACTTTTTATAACTTTTTGGTTAGTACATTAGAAAAATTATTGGTGTTTTGGTAAATTATGCGCATTATGCAACCCTTTTTTATTATGAAAAGGTTAAGTAAGTGTTGCTGTGAGAGGTTCAGAGTGCATTATGGGTATTTCCATTATTTCTTTTGCGAAAAATAGTCTTGACTTACAACCAACTTGAGTTACAACCAGCCCTTGCGAACGAATTGAGTTCGTAAATCAAGGGTCCACTGTATATTATTTGACTGGTGATTATGTGGCCAAATTAAGTGCAATTCCTGTAAAGCTATCTTTTGTTAAGCAGTGTCTGTACTTTATGTCTCCATTGGGCCAACCACTAGGATGGTAACAAACCGCTCATTTTTCAGTTCACCATCTCCCCAACTTACGGCTACTTTGTTTCTGCCTTATTGCTCATCCAGTTAAAGGAAATGGCCATCTAGTTTCTGTTCTGTCTGTCCATCTGGTTACCCTACAACCCAGGTGACATTTGTCTTCTCACTTTCTAACTAGCAGTTCTGCAGTAGGTGGAACCTGTTTTGTCTCTATGTAGTTTTCCAAAAGATGGTGTCTTTCCTTCATCTGGTTCCAGGTGACTTGCTAAGTAGTTGTTTTGCTTTGTAAGGAATACTGAGTTTTCACTGTAGCATCTGTAGGATTCAAACATTTCTCATGTTTTTTGTATATTAGGTTAGGATAAATAATTAAATTGGTTTCCCCACTTATGACTTCATGTAGCACATAATTAGCCTCTCCAACAGTAAAATAAATGGTTTAGTGGTCAACAGTAAACAATTTATTTGACTCTTGAAGCTGATCTGACTTTGCTAAATATTTACCCCCATAGAAATACACTAATTTAGAAATCGACTAGTTTTGACTATCCCTGTGTTGGGATTTATATTTTTGTGTTGTATTTAAAGAAAGCATGGGCTTTGACCCTAGCATTGCCTGATGATAAGATTTGGTCAATGCCCAAACTGATAATTTAGATATATTTTTCATATATATTACATATGTGATATTAAAGGTATAATTTTTTATTTATTGTGGTTATTTATTTGGTTTGTTGTTGATATTGTACGACTTTTAATAGTTTGTGACAGACATGAAAATAAAAATGTTATTGTGCTATATACACTCACACATCATGTGGAAGCAATGCAATACATCAAATCATGCAGATACAAGTCAGAGGTTTCAGTTAATGTTCACACCAATCATCAGAATGGGGGAAAATGTGAATTTGATGATTTCGGCTGTGGTATGAGCTGGTCTGAGTATTTCTGTAACTTCAGATCCTCAGGGATTTTCATGCACAACATTCTCTAGCTTTACTTAGTATCATGAGAAAAATAGAAAAAAAATTTAGTGAGCATTAGGTCTTCAGACAGAAACTTCTTCTTGATAAGAGGTTTCCAGACGAGAATAATTCATGCTGACAGAAAGACCACAGCAACTCTGATAACCTCTATGTACAATTTTGGTGAGCAGAATATAATTTCAGAATGCACAACATGTTGAAACGTGAAGCAGATGGGCTGCACTGTTGTCAGCTATGAACAGAAAATTGAGGCTGAAGTATGTGCAGTCTCACCAAAAATGGACAGTAAAAGACTGGAAAAACAAGTCTGTTCTGATGAATATTGATTTCTGCTGTGGCACACAGATGGTAGAGTCAGAATTTGGCACCAACAGCATGAATCCACACACCCATCGTGACTTGTGTCAAAGTGTGTCCTTGTCACACTTTGGGCCCATTAATGCCAATCAATCATCACTTGAATGCCACAGCCTATTTGAGTATGTTTGCTGACCATGTCCATTCCTTCATGGCCACAATTTACCCATCTTGTAATGATTACTTGCAACATGATAATGCACCCTGTCACAAAATAAATGTTGTTTCAAACTGGTTTCATGAACATGACAATGAGTTTAGTGTTCTTCAGTGGCATACCTAGTAACTATGTATGGATCTAGTAGAACATCATTGGGATCTTAAGATTGGCAGCATGAATTTGAATGTCAGCATATACCAGAATCTCAAAGGAATAGCATCTTGTAGAATCCATACCACAAAGAGTTGAGACTGTTTTGAGAGTAAAAGGAGGCCCTGCCCTGTATTTGTATAGTGTCACTAATAATTTAATTAGTATGTACAGTATTTATATTACAGTACTTGAGTTTGTTTTTGTATAATTTACTGGTTTTGATACTTGCTTTGAAATTTTGAACATGATTATATCCATTGTTTAGGTTACTTACTCTCTGCCAGAGAAAACAGAATTACCCATTAAGCATTGTTGATATGATAAGATCAATATATTATGTAGGTATATATTATAAGTTATCAACCTTTTATTTCTCCAGAGCTCAAAAAATAAATGATACATGGGGACTTTAGCTCCTACAGAAAAAAGAATAAATACAAATAACTCTTGAAAAAAAGAATATTCTGTGATAATATTTTGGCTTAGTATGTAATTTGACTGAAATGGTTTTTCACATTTTTCATTTTTTTTAGTCAATATTGTGAAGTACCCTATTTTGATCTTGTCAACAGATATTGATCAATCCTGAATACGGTATTTGTTCACAGTTAAAAAAAAAAAAGAATACAGAAAGCCAGGTCACATACCAAGTCCAATTTCAGTCCCATCATCTGAGGCTCCCTTAATGGTGTAGATGTCAATACATTTCAGTTTAATTAAACATGAGAGGAATTGCAACATGCCTGAGCTCAAATATGTTTTCAGTACTGCCTGGACACTACACAATGATAAGCATTAATCATATATATTAATGAGTTAATTTAGATTTGTCCATACAAATTAAGACTTACCTCAAAAATACCTTCTGATACTGTATTCCATTAATAAAACCCAAATCTCAACAGCATTAACTAAATGCATTATTTAATTGTAAATGGCACATTTACTGTATACAATTACTTCTGTTTTGCTAGATTTATGAACAGTTTGCTGCTTTTGCTCAAGTTTTATGCTCCATGGCAGAAAGTGCAGCATGCCTGGGCATTTACATAGCTGGCATGACTGAAAGAGAGCTATATTATTTTAAAAGAAATGACTGAATCTTAATACAAACAGAAAGCAATGTAATATTTTCTACTACAAATAGGTCATGTCAAAAATAAAATGAATACTAACTATTATGTTAAAACAAATGTGCAAGAAACATATATTATTGAATTTAAATTGCCCACTGGTAATTCTACTACCATATAAGCAATCAAAAAGAAACTTGTCCGTGAGTAGGTGATATGAGTATTTTATGGTTTTTTCCATTTAATGGCTGTAATAATAACAATACTTTTTAAAGACTGCAAACATATTCGAAAAATGAAAAATGTACTCTGCTACATTCAGACAAAGATGATTTATTCTGAAGACCAAATGCTTTGTGGAATCCATTTGGAAACATATACAACTGTGTGTTTGCTACTGCTTCTGATAACTGACCAATTTAGAAAAAAAAAAACCTTTGTCTTTCACTGCAATTGCACTGTAGGTTACCATAGTGATTGCACATTTGCCACAGATCCTTTTTCTGCATGTGGCTGCTTTCTCAACACTGGAAGTCATTTTCTTATGCTTTATATAATATATAAAGGCTTGTTTATATAAAACTCAGCTAAACATATAAATAAGTGTGAATTAAACAAAAATATAAATGCATAATTGTTGAATCACAAAGACTGGGCAATTTTATTGATTAACAGGCATCCTTCTATCAAGTTTGGTTATGCTTCATACCCAAATTGAGTAATCGTTGCTGGTGTTAACTCAGTGTTAGATTAGGAGGAAGCTTGTGTGTATGTCCAAAGTTGTTAACGTAAAACATTGATAATAGCAAATCAGACTGCATCATTTCAGAAAAAATTAACAGTACTGATATTAGAAAATGGTTAAAACTGAATCCCAGCTGTTTTAATTGTAGACAAACACGGAAAGGACAAAAGAATAACACATTGAATATGACAGAATGCAGCTAACAATGAAAAGGTTGAACTCAAAAAAGCAACACTGTTCCATACAGGAAGAGTTACTATTTCTGTCTCTCTTGCTTACGTTGTTGTGGGTGTACATGTTCTACACCAATATATATTGCTTATACTGTCCGTGAGTATGTTGTCTGCCATGCTGTTGCTCTGTTTTAATAAAGAATGTATAATTAATATAGCCTGTACCATTTGATTGAAGGATAAATTCTGTATCTCAGGTCAAAATGATTTCTTCACAAACATAATATACGGTATATGCATTTGCCATTTGAAATTGAATTCTAAAGTTAAGCATTTTCTATAAATCTTAAAAAACATCTTGCCCTCACTAGCATTTTACAATAGACTAATGGGGCATGGGGCACCACCTGAAAATAAACACCTAAAAACTTTCTGATGACTTGGAAAAATTTTGAAACAAAAAAAAACATGTCTTCCGTGTTTCTGACGTATGTTAGCGACCACCAAAGGGAATTTTTCTTCTGGTAATGATATGTCTTCTATTTGCATGTGTGCATTGTCACATAACTACAACAGTAAATCAAAACAAAACAAACCCAATGGCACAAAAAATGTACTGTGATTTGGTCTTTCAAAAGAAAATCATGTCTGGAGGTAATGCAAGATTATTGCTGAAGAAGAATAATACTGATATGGCATGCACAGGTAGTCTTCTTTGAAATTGCAGAACCTCATAATAGTGGTGTTTTCTTCAAAAATTACGTATATAGACTATTTTACAATGTGTGTGTAATCATAAGATGTGGATTATAGTTGAACAGCTACCCATGACGTATTTGGTACAATTTTAAGTATTTATTTTACAGTGATGCCACATCCTCTATTAGCCTCCATTGTTAGGTGCCGGAAAGTGTGCAAGATATTTTTTAAAATTGACTGATAAGCTGTTATATATATATATACATATATACAATACATATATTTATATACATTTAAGGACACTATCTAAATTATGTAGCTGTCTTGTGTTATTGTGAATTATTTAATTTTTGTATGCTAGTTATGCATTATTTTTCTTATCTAAGTTTTATTTATTTATTTATTTTGCATTTAACTACTTCCTTAAAATCTTGTAAAGCACTTTAAGCTACATCATTTGTATGAAAATGTGCAATAGAAATAAACATTATTATGCATTTTTTGTGTTGTGTCTGATTACAGCAATAGTTAATCTAAGTTGTATTTGTTAAAAAGCCCATGACTTCTGTTTTTTCCCACTTCAAACACTGTGGTAAAAAGCTGTGTTTTCCAAATGTGTCAATAGACTTGTCACACATATCATCCATTTCCCACCTGATCATGTCATCTCCACCTCTATTCTCAAACCATACAGTAAAGTGAAATCAAGCAAATGATTGAAACAGTGCAAAACATGCCAAGAAACCTCAAAATCCTGTCAGATATCAACGTTCAGTTACATCACCAATGCACTTCTCAATACAAAGGAAAGCACTGAGTTTTATGACTTAAATTCTAGCTCAAATACAGTATGTGTCTTAATCTAAGTTAGAACAAAACTCACTTGAAGTTTTCTCAGCACCTTAATTCTGTAACTACTACGTAAAGAATTATGCTGATACTGTTATGAAGAAACCAGCAGAAAACTAAAAAAGTATTCCTCTATGTACAAAATTTGTCCCATACTGTAGCTGGGATGGCACTTAATGCTGTATATTGTGTATGGTGTAAATAGGAGTGATGCCAAATAAGTTATCACAATAAAACAAAGCCTGCTTAAGGTAGGTTAACTAATAATGTTTCTCTATCTATTTCCAAATAATATGCTGTATATGAGACATGATATATATATATATATATACACACACACAACAGAAAATAACATTCAATGAAAATAAATTGACAGAAAACAAAGACAAAATGAAGAGATCAGTTGATACTCTGAGTTCAAGAATATTCTGGAAATAAACAGAAACATATAAAGGTGGCAGCTTGAAAACAGCACAATAAAAAGGTTAATACGATGCAATAAACTAATTGAAATCAATGATGAGTAAACATGTAAGTATACACCAAAACAAGTTTAGAAGAGTTGGAACTCAAAACATATAAACACAGAAAAAATATCTGAAGTTCAATGATAAACAAGTAATATTAATGGATTGAAATAACATAACAAAAACTGTAGACAGAGATCACATATCCAGAGAAATACAAATGACAGGGTAATAACAAATACAAATAATAGACAGATATAGAGTATATTCCTTCCAAATCTATATATATAAAATTCTTTTTGCATGCGAAACGGAAATTACATATGACCACAGAACATATAATACAATATAGGAACTAATCACTTCGTTTGTGGACGCCATTTTTATATTGTCTTTACGAATTGTTATTATTTGCGTGAGAGTTATTTTACTGATATTGAAAAGAAGTAAATACAAACACGCCGATCTATCCCATAGAAGTGTGCCCCGCATCGTGGAAACTGCCACATTGTAACTTTTTTTTAATTGTCAGTACTTTATAGTAGAAGAGATAAGGAAAACATCTTTGCGTCTTTCTACTTTTTAACTGCGGCAAGCTGTAAACAATGTGAAGATGAGACCGCCTTCAGCGGGCTGTTCACGTCGGGTCGAGAGCTTCACAGTTTTGGGCAGCGTCTTCTCTTCTCACACTGTTTGTGACTTGCGCCCCGTCGGCTCCTGGGAGAGTGAAAATCATTGCGAATGAGTGTGATCAGCGCCATCGAAGCAAAACTCTTTTTGTAAATTACATTGCACGACTACTTATTGTCTCTTAAGGTGTGTTTGGGTCACTAAAACCCTGTAACATTCAAGGTTGCTTTTGTGATTAATTCTTTTAAGAACATGGAGGGTTTACATCTAAGAAGATGTACCGACCTCTTCATGTAAAGTATTGGACTTGGGAATTGTTTGGACCTTCTGCCCGTTAAGCACAGAAGGGCAGCGTCCACATTTCTCAGAATAATTTTTCTCTTAAATTACAGGCATGTAGTGCAAGTTGTCAGGCAGAAATTTGGAGGATCACATAGAAAATGTTATTTCTATACCACAGCGGTCGTGTAGCGCCTTTCACAAGGGATCTACTACCGAGAGATGATCCAAATACATTTAAGCTGCTGTTAGTACTACTTACCTGCTGTGTTATAGCGCCTTTAAAATGTGCTTTACCCGAAAGTACTCCAGTACTGCTCAATGTATCTTTACTTCTTACATGTTAATGTTTTACTGTTTAATAATTTATATGCTATATTTTATTTTTTTCCCTTGCACTCAGTGAGTAAAGCCACTGGGTAATCAGCTAGTTATAAATATTATTTGTGTGGAGTTTGAATTGTGGATGAGGCCTGGGCACAGACAGGCAGACATGTTGTTAAATACCACCACACGTTTATTTACAATATTATCTACAATAGTTCCAAGTGCACACACGAACCCCGACACAGTCCTGGCCAAACAATGCCTTCCTCTTTGGGCAGCCTCCACTCTCTTCTGCTTTGTCCTGCTTCCACCCGACTCCAGCCTCGAATGAAGGGAGACGGCCCCTTTTATTTCATCCCGGATGGGCTCCAGGTGTATCCCGGCACTCCTCCCTGGACACGCCCCAGTGTGGCGGAAGTGCCGGCTGTTCTCCCGGAAGCTCTCTGGGTGTCCCTGCTCCTCTTCCCCCCAGCACTTCCTCATGTGGCGGAAGTGCTGAGGTCCAGGGTCCCCAAGGAATTGGGGCGCCCCCTGGCGGTGACCACAGGTCCCTACAGGGTTGGGCTTCCAAGCCCCCTACCCGTGGCCCCCAAAGCAACCAGAATGGTGGCCCCCACGTGATCCTGGGTGGGCATAGACCCTCTTCCGGTCCCTCAAGGCGTCCCGGCCGGGTCATTGCCCCTGGCATCCCTGACAGTGCCCCACAGCCAGCAAAGACCACTCGGGAGGAGCGACACGTCCCACGAGGGCAGCTTACCCCCGAAGTGGGCCCTACTTTTGGGCAGCCGTGGTCCGGCCCTGTTCTCCTAACAGGGATAGGGGCGGAGACGCCACGTGAACACCACCACTTGGTGCCCTCCTGTTCCTCGCACAGGCTGTGCTCCCCACTCTTACCGGCACCCCCTCCAAGGTTTTTGCACCACTTTAGTTGGAGCCACTCACTCCCTCGTAGTCTCCTCCAGCCGTGGCAGCACCCGCACGGCAGCAGAGAGTCCTTCCAGCAGACGGCCCGTCTCCTGAGGGCAGGTTCCTAATGAAGTGGGTCCTACTGCTTGTCCGGGGTCCGGCCCTGAAACAGACAGAAACAAAGGGGCAGAACCGCTGCCTGGACACCCTTCCCTGGCGTCCCTTTGTGCCACGCACTGGCAGCGTTCCCCCCTCCATCCGGCACCCTGGCACTTGCCTGTTCGGCACCTCTTCCGCGGGTTCCATGTCCCTCCTGTCGTTGGAATAGACGGAACCGCCTGCACTCCTTTCCTTTCCGCTGACCTTAAGGATTCCCTCTGCCCCCGCAGAGGGTGGCCAGCACCCGGACGTGTGTACCCAGCACCACGTCCCATCCTATCGGAGGAACCTGCATTCACCCTCCGATTCCTCCTGTCGCTCTGGGACGCCCTGACGTCTGAGTCTCCTTATTTGAAAGAAAGAGACTCCTTTCCGTCTGCGTCCAAGTAGAGCGGCGCGAGACTGCTTCCGACTGGGGCGGAGGGTGCTAGGACCTGGGGCACTCAACAGCCCGTGTCCTGCCAGCCCTCCTGCTATCTCTCCCCTCACCGCGTGCACAGCCCCCTGCACCGCATCCACTGTCGGAGGACTGCTTACTTGATACTGCTCGTTGGAATCACAGCCGTTTTCAGCAGACCCTCCTTCATGCTGTACGGGGACGGCTGTACTCACTTTCCCCGCTGTACACCTCCGGCTGAAGAATCCAGCTTTGCGCCGTCTGATCGCCGTCAAAAGCTCCTCCATAGACGCGACCGCCTTCATCTCCAGGACTCGCAATTCTGCCCGGAGGGCACGTAGCACCTGCGACACACACTGCCCCGCGGGCTGAAGGCACGCCTCCAGCTCCGACTGAGCAGCCGGCAAAGACAGGAAGTTAACTGACGCGGAGCCTACCTGTCCGTCAGCCCCAGACGCCGGCAACTTCCTGTGGGCCTCTTCCTCCGACCCAATTGGGTCTCCCCCCGGCACGCGATGGAGATTCCTTCGTCCCGCCTCTCTCCAGTCATTGGCGGGCACGCAAGACACACCATCCAACCGCGTGCCTGTCAGGGGGAGGGACTTCTGGTCATTTTTACTCCCCTCCTGCGGCGGTGACGTGCTTGCCGGCAGCCTTGCTGTTGCTGAAGCTGCAGCGGATCCTTTTCCCCAGCTCCCGCAGTCGCCACCGTGCCGTCGAAGCCCCGTCGACCTGCATGCATCTGCCACTGATGCGGATCCAGATAGTCCCTGCATACAAAATAAAGCACACGCCCGGCCCTGCTGCCTACTGGCAGGGAACTCACCTCCCGGGTCCCGTCCGACCAAGGAAACGTCCTCGGCGTGGCCTCAGTAGACGCGATGCTGTCCCGGGCACCTCTAGCAACGGCGCACCTACAGCAGCCTGCTGCAGTCCGGCTCCAAACACCGTCTATCCGTCGTAGGGGAAAACGGCTCTCATGCGGACCCCTGGCGGTCCGTGGGGCTGTGTGCACGCCGCTCCTGAGGCACGTGGGTGGGGTCCCCTGCTGCGCCGGGCCGTCCACAACAAGATTTCTAAACTCAGGTCCCCGTCTTGCACCAGACGGAACATCCTGCCGACTACGCCAGATGTGGACGCGGCCCGGGCACAGACAGGCAGACATGTTGTTAAACACCACCACACGTTTATTTACAATATTATCTACAATAGTTCCAAGTGCACACACGAACCCCCACACAGTCCAGGCCACACAATGCCTTCCTCTTCGGGCCGTCTCCACTCTCTCTCCTGCTTTGTCCTGTTTCCACCCGACTCCAGCCTCGAATGAAGGGAGATGGCCCCTTTTATTTCATTCCGGATTGGCTCCAGGTGTATCCCGGCACTCCTCCCTGGACACGCCCCAGTGTGGCGGAAGTGCCGGCTGTTCTCCCGGAAGCTCTCCGGGTGTCGCTGCTCCTGTTCCCCCCCAGCACTTCCTGGGGGTGACCACGGGTCCCTACAGGGTTGGGCTTCCAATCCCCCTACCCGTGGCCCCCAAAGCAACCAGGATGGTGGCCCCCACGTGATCCAGGGTGGGCATAGACACCTCTTCCGGTCCCTCAAGGCGCCCCAGCCGGGTCGTTGCCCCTGGCATCCCTGACAGAATGTATGTGGATTTTGTAATAACAAAAGTTATTCAATATTTCAAATTTCAAGAAGGGGGGCAATGCATTTCAACAACAACAACATTTATTTATATAGCACATTTTCATACAAATAATGTAGCTCAAAGTGCTTTACATGATGAAGAAAAGAGAAATAAAAGACAAAGTAAGAATTGGAACAAGACAACACGGATTAACATAGAATAAGAGTAAGGTCCGATGGCCAGGGAGGAGAGAAAAAATAAAATCTGCAGGGGTTCCAGGCCACGGGACCACCCAGTCCCCTCTGGGCATTCTACTTAACATAAATGAAACAGTCCTCTTTGTATTTAGGGTTCTCTTGAAAGGACTTGATGATGGTGGTCATGTAGACTTCTGGCTTTTAATCCATCAATGTAGGACATCACAGTGTTTTGATTAGGTGGTGATGGCGCAGTTCGCCACCACAGAAAACTGGGAAAAGAAACAGAAGAGAGAGTAGGGGTCAGTACGGATTTTAAAGCCACCATGAATAGTTATTATAATGAATTGAATATACAGCGTATCAGGATTAAATGAAGGTAAAGTTATCAGAAAGCCATGTTAAAGTAATGTGTTTTTTAAAGTGCTCCACCATATCAGCCTGGCGAATTCCTATTGATAGGGTTTTCCAGATTTTAGGTGCATAACAGCAAAAGGCCGCCTCACCACTTCTTTTAAGTTTTGCTCTTGGAATTCTAAGCACACACTCATTTGAGGATCTAACGTTACGATTTGGAATATAAGGTGTCAGACATTCCAATATATAAGAAGAAGCAAGCTTATTTAAGGCTTTGTAAACCATAAGCAGTATTTTAAAGTCAATTCTGAATGACACAGGTAAGCAGTGTAGTGACATCAAAACTGGAGAAATGTGCTCAGATTTTCTTTTCCTAGTTAGGATTCTAGCAGCTGCATTCTGCACTAGTTGCAAATGATTTATGTCATTTTTGGGTAGTCATGAGAGGAGTGCGTTACAGTAATCTAGACGACTGAAAACAAATGCGTGAACTAATTTCTCAGCATCTTTCAATGATATAAGAGGTCTAATTTTGCTACGTTTCTTAAGTTAAAAAATGCTGTCCTAGTGATCTGATTAATATGCGATTTAAAATATAGGTTACAATGAACAGTTACCCCTAAGTTCTTTACCTCCGTGTTGACTTTTAATCCTAATACATCAAGTTTATTTCTAATAATCTTATTGTGCCCATTATTGCCAATAACTAAGATTTCTGTTTCCTCTTTATTTAGCTTGAGAAAATTACTATTCATCCAATTAGAAACACAAGTAAAACATTGTGTTAGTGAATTAACAGCGTCTGGGTCATCAGGTGCTGTTGATAAATAGAGCTGTGTGTCATCGGCATAGCTGAGGTAACTCACGTTGTACCGCGAGATAATCTGACCTAACGGAAGCATATAGATTGAAAAGAGCAGTGGACCCAGGATAGAGCCTTGTGGAACACCATATAGAATATCATGTGTCTTTGAGTTGTGATTACCACAACTAACAAAGAATTTTCTACCTGCCAGGTAGGATTCAAACCAATTTAAGACACTGCCGGAGAGGCCCACCCATTGACTATGGCGATTTCTAAGAATGTTGTGATCAATGTCAAATGCGGCACTCAGATCTAAGAGGATGAGAACAGATAAATGGCCTCTGTCTGCATTTACCCGCAAGTCATTTACTACTTTAACAAGTGCAGTTTCTGTGCTGTGATTTGTTCTAAAACCTGACTGAAATTTATCAAGGACAGCATGTTTATTGAGATGGTTATTAAACTGCATAATGACTGCCTTCTCTAAAATTTTACTTAACAAAGGTTAGAAATGGGAATAAAATTTTCAGAAGCAGAGAGGTCAAGATTATTTTTCATGAGTAGTGGTTTAACTACAGCAGTCTTAAGACAGTCTGGGAAGACCCCCGTATCTAATAACGAGTTTACAATGTCAAGAATATTATTAATTAGCACGCCTGATACTTCTTTGAAAAAAATTGTTGGTATTGGGTCAAGGACACAGGTGGAGGGTCTCAGTTGAGAAATTATTTTATGTAAATCAAGTAAATCTATCCTGGTGAAAGAATTTAGTTTGTTTATAACGGAGTACTGGGGCTCAGGAGGATCCGCAGTGTTGGAGAGATATGCTATATTATTTCTAATATCATTAATTTTTTGATTGAAGAATACATCAATACCTTCACAGGTTTCACTGGAGGTATTTTGGAGACATTCCTTTGTGTTACCTGGGTTTAGCAGACGATCAATCGTAGAGAATTCAAGGGCAAAGTCCTCCTCTTCAGGGCCACTGGAAAAAAAATCCTAAAAAAAGAACAATAAAAGAGAAAAAAAGTGAAGGGACTGTGTATGATGTGAATGTACAAAAAGGATAAGGAAAATAAGAAAAGGATATCTGCTGTACAAAAGATAAATCTTGCAAAAAGTACTACCAGAACAATGGTATTAGAAGGATATGTGCTAAGAAAATTGATACATAAATAATAATTTGTGGTTAATAATCAAAAGAAAGGAAAAAAAGTTACAAATTAGGATGGGACCTACCTCTGTGATCAAGTTACACTGAGGAAAAGCGAATATTCAATTGAATGATCAAACTACATAACAGAAAGGCAAAAAAAAAATTAAAAATAGTTGCTAGGGTGGCAAAAGGCAAGACAATAAAAACGACAAGCAATGGATGAAGTAAAATAGGAAAACCAGACAAAAACGAAACAATGTCCTTA
The DNA here is from genome assembly GCF_016835505.1 of Polypterus senegalus. Lineage (NCBI taxonomy): Eukaryota > Metazoa > Chordata > Cladistia > Polypteriformes > Polypteridae > Polypterus > Polypterus senegalus. Next base: position 68,179,301 of record NC_053161.1, read on the forward strand.
CCAGTTAATATAACTATAGAAGTGGCTTCTTCAGAATGGTGTCTAATCAGATGTTTACAGGGGAAGACAAAAAAAAAATACAAAACAGGTGAAATCATGCGTTTTGTTCTAGCCAATCAGGTATAAAGAGTTAGGTTTAAAAAATCCATGACGAAGGAGAAAATTCCTGTCCTGTTGGCAGTGTGTTCTGATATATTATTATTATTCTTTACTCTACTGCTCATATTTACCATCACTATCGGTGTACATATTTGGTGCACCTTTTTTTGTAAAGAGGTCAACATCAATTTCAAGAAACTATTGGCTAAACTAATGTACCTGATGTGTATGTTTTTCCACTGTCATCTGTTCTTTTCCCATGGCAATCAAACCTATTTAATGCATTATTTACATTTTTTCAATATTATGTGAGTATGTTAAATAAGTACTCTATTAACTTAGTGGCATAATTATCCATCTTCTGTGTTTGTTCCAATGTTTTTTCTTTCTGGATTCTATACGAGTATGTCACTAATTTAGTGAAATAAATAAATGTTTGCCTAAATACCCATCTTTGAAACCCATTTATTCAGAGCCAGGTCACGAGATTAACCTATATATTTACCTTTTTTCCATCTATTTTCAGACATTCAGTTATTTGTCAGTTTCTAACCGTGTATGTGGTTATTATCATAAGCATCTGATAAGTCTGTGTGCTCTTATTAATATATATGTAAGAGTAATGTAAATATTAAATAAATGTTAATATACATGTATCCAGTTGAAATGACTGCCAAAGCAAATTTGTAGTAAACATATACAGTAGCTTTAGCACAAAATTGTTTCATTACCAGCCAAAATTTTTTTTAATAAATTAATTAACTGAAATTCTGGCAGATGTGTTTTTTATTATTAATTTCATGTTTACAAACTTGAGATGATAACCGGGTTATTCCTAATACTGCTTGGAAATTCACTAGCTACCTACAACCCTCAGGTGGAAAATGAGTGAAAAAAATAGATGAATGGGTGGATTATTTAGCACAGGGGTATTTTTTGCTTTGATGAGAAGATATTTATTGAAAAACAGTATGAGGCATCTCAAAAGTTTTTTTAAGAAACTTTACTTTCTAACTGATTTATTGTAAGCTGTCACATACACTCCACAATCAGTTGCAACTGCCATTTGACAATTTAGTACATTTTGTAATGTAATTTTTTAAAGCAACAAAAGTGCTAATAAAGTTGTTTGCCCAATTAAGTGGGTAGTATGATAAAGTTATCGGTTGCACTGAAACTAGAAGCAATAGGCAGCTTCTGGAATTGAATTACAAGCTTGTTAATAGGCAAAAAATAAAGAGACAGTGTACACATGTGTCAAATTTAATAATAATAACCATAATAGTCATAAGATATATCTTCCTTGAGTCTCTACATTTTAATGCAGTTCCATCTTTTTGTTTCCTGCTGTATGCTGTGAGAGAACACTGTGTTCACCTGACTGCCATTATTTAGGAGTTTTCTGTTTTACAGATTTTGATGTCTAGTTTTATTTTTTTTTATTTTTTTGTTAAAAAGGAGATAATTTTATATTTACCTTTTTTGTGGGCATTGTTGGTTTTGAACTGCTTGGCTGATTTGTGGTTGCTAGACTTTATGATGCGAACTGTAAAAAAAAATTTGTGTCTTTGCTACTACCACTCTTCTGATCATTATTTTTTACAGGATTATTTGTGCATTGGAGATATTCAAGCTGGTTCTTTAATTAATTTGAATCTATGATTGTGTTCTACTGGTTACATCAATTTGTGTCGTACATGTTATTGTCTCAGTTACTCTTTGTGACAGATTGCTTGCTATCGGCATTCCACTGAGACCTGTGAAGATCTGAAATGTTGTGCTGCTATCTGGAGTCAATCAAATCTGACTGATCATATTAGCCTCTCTGTCTCGAGAAGTCTGTACTGTAATCTGTAGATTATCTGTGCGGTAAAAATTGTGAGCCTATGCAACCACTACAGGTTAGTTCCAACTGTTTATATTGTGTCCCTTTCATTCAGTATTTCCCCACCTATCACTTTAAATGCATCTAGACTTCTAGTGGCACAGGACAATTTATCATACTACCAATAGTTGATATTTGAGTTTCCACTCCTTAGAACAACATCCTGCTCATGCTAATTCCTTTAACCTATGAAAAGTCTGCTTCAGAGACACATCCAAATTCACTCTTTAGTTCTTGAAAAGTATAAAAATCTTATAATAATAGAACTTTACTTGTTTACTCAGACAGAGTTGTAAATAAGGTAGTTGTATATTTGATTAAAACTGTCCAAAACTGAATGTATTTGTCTAGATACAGTACTTATATTGCCTTTATTCATAGAACTAGTTATAAAACAAGACCATTTTAATTTAGCTTCTAATTTTTCTTTAGAGACTTGTGTTTTAATTAGCCTTTCAAATTTTCACCACTTCCTACACTATACTTGCAACCTTAAATGAACTATTCACTTTGATACTGAGTGGTCATCTTTATTTTCTTTTCCTATTGCCATCTAGACCAACATAATGATAGTGGGTGATTGTAGATGTGCAGTCCCCCTACACTCTTCTTGGTATACTGTATGTAGTACCAGGCTATCTCTCAACATTATCATTTTAGCATCTCACAAGAAGGGGCACAAAATTAACTGGGTTTGCTTTTCAGTTCTGTGTTCTGGGGTTTCTTTCTGTTTTTTGTCAACCAACTAATGTTCTTATTTCTGACTGTCATTATGATTGTTTGGGATTTAATTAACTAAGACGATACATAATTGTATTATAACACACTGTTTTGTAAAATCTCTAATATCCTTTAGGATAAATAAAGTACTATCTATCTATCTATCTATCTATCTATCTATCTATCTATCTATCTATCTATCTATCTATCTATCTATCTATCTATCTACTGTATATCTTATTCCTTTAATTAAAATAAATACTGGCTTAATTGACTGCTTGTTATAATTAACGAGTACCTCATTTTCTGCATACACTTTCCTTAAATCACAGTGGCCCCTGAAAATACTTGCAGAGCCCCATCTTTTAAAAGCAGCTGGATGTTGTGCATATTTAAGCCCAGCTAGTCTAACTTACACAATTCTGTTTACTGGCAGTGTATGTGCAACTCTTACTTCACTAGGGCTGGCTAGAGAAATTCTAATATTACTTTCTTTACAGATAATGACATTTTGTAGTACAAGATAAGTGCTTCTTTTTATAGTTTCTGCATAACTTTGCTGGTTTGTTAACATTGTGCCGATCTAAACCAGATGCCGTTCACCAATATCTAAACTCTATACCCCTTTTTTTACTCCCATATTAAATGCATTTTTCACAACTCACAACTTATTTATCTGAATTTCTTCTAGTTAACAGTTTTCAGCATCTCTTGTTACAGAGATCACAGTTGATCCATAAATTTAGTTTATTCACATGTGAGCTTGACCCATTCTCACTGTTTATTGAAAGCTTGTTTAACCCATATTTATTGTCTTCTTTACTGCTCGGACTAATTCTTGTCACGTTCCCTATCAAATTGTCCTGAATAGTCCCATTTGTTAGCTTTATCAAAATTTCTGGATATTAATCAACAAGATTTTAGTAACTGTAATCCATTTCCAGTCTATTATTTCCTGTCAAATTAGACTATGTTATTACATTTTAAGCTCAAATTTACTTTTGATTTCTAATAGCAACAGAAAAGACTTTGAAAAGTTCCTAAGCATTGATAACATCTCCCACAGTTTACAATTGGTACATTTCTCTTTCTATGGATATTACTAGTCTTGTTTTTTTCATTGTTTCATTTACATTTGATTAATTGATTAAAATTCAGTCCTAATCTGCCTGCTATTGTGTGGAGCCTTCAACCTTTCCTTGACACTAATTAGGATTTTCCTTGGATATTTCCTTTTACATTCTAAAGATAATCTAGTTACATTAATACTTTATCTAACTCTCACTAACTCTCTCTCTCTCTCTGCCAGCTTAAGAGACTTTATTTTGTTGTGTTTGCTGAGATTGAGTGTCATATGAAAGCTTTTTAGGGTACAGAGAAAAAAAAGGCACACAGTGGGAAAAAAAACACGAAATGTCAACTTCAGTCTCGAAATTTCAACTTTAATCATGTAGTTTATTTTGTCATTAAAGTAGAACATAATAAACGTCATCTTAAAATAATTTAATTAACCAGTTTCTCAAGTCATATCGTAATTAAAGTAGCACGTTAAATGTTTTGTTTTGTATTTGATCTTCTATATGCCAGTGTCTGTGAATCACTACTTGCTTCTTAAACCGGCTCTCTTCCTCCGACTGTACACATAATCCATTACATTCGTGATATTACAGCTCTCTGAATAACTAAAATACTGAGATGTATATGTGATATCATTTTCATGATGATAATAGTTAAAGCACGTTATTAAACATGGGTTTTACAGCGCAGCGATTGTGCACAACCATCGATGAAATTATTTATTGCAGCAGTACTCAGGGGCGGCTCTAGGCTTGTGGTGGCCCTGGATAGAAAAAGAATCGGTGGCTCCTTCGCCCACCAATGTCAGTGAGGTATCTTATGCACGGCGGATGGCCACGTCAGTTGCAGACACTGGATAGCCGCCTCGTGCTCATGACACAAGCATTTAACTTTTGTCGAAATTTGCCGCTGCGTTTTTAGCTGTGTTGTTATTTTCTCTTTCTGTTTTATATTCAATGTATATTGGCGTGGCCGCCCATGCAGCTCTTGCTTTTCTTTCTCCAAGTAACCGATTGCCATCTGTAATAGATGTTAAGCCATCTGTAAACTTAGAGCGCTGATTCTTTAAAAAGTTTAAGGAACACTGAAATATCTTCGTAGTACATGTTTAATTATTCAATCCTTCACGCCAGTCCCAGTGAAGAATATAGATTATTTAAATGAAGTTAAAGTTTTACCTGTATAATATAATAAACATATTTTGCTGCATTTCATCTTAAAAATGATATCGTCATCATATGTAAATACGCGCTTTATAAAGTGGCTCAGGTTGTGCAATATTATAACTGTAGTGCAAGTTTACAGTGAGGTAATTGTACTTATAAGTACAAACAGTTCTACAAGGAGCAATGATTGAGTGCATTTAAAGTTATTGGGATTAAACTGTTTCTGAACCACGAGGTCTGTACAGGAAAGGCTTTAAAACGTTTTGCCGTGGCTGAGACAGCGTGTCCTTAAAGCTGTATACCGATAATTCTCTTTCCGATCAGCTGCTGCTGTGATTCACACTCAGATACAGTGATATAAATACAATACTCCGAGTGGTGCAGTGAGAGGAATATGGAAAAAGATGATCCGCTGTGGCAACTCCTAACGGGAGGAGCTGAAAGAAGAAGAAGAAAAATAAGAAGAGGAAGGTGCAGTGAGAGTAACAACGCTAAAGCAGTTATGGTATTTGGAATACTATGGCTGTTCCCTGGACCATTATATTGTAACGAGTTAATTACAATCAGATGCATTACACTAATAAACAATATGCGGTTAGTTTCTGTGTATTTATAAAGCCGCGTCATGAAAATAAAGAGTAATCACACAAGAACAGTACCATTGCTTTGACGCTGGGTGCCGATAGTCTGCAAAACCGAGCGGAGAACTTGCGTACGACAAGGCATGAGGTACCGTGGAAAAGTGCACGGCTTTACGCCAAGTGTAGGTTTTATACATCGCGATTTGAACGTGGAAAAGTTCTTACGCAACATTTCTGTGCGTACGCACCGTTTATACAAGAGGCCCCTGGGCAGGGAGCTAATCCATTACATAGTGAAAACTTACAAAGACACACACACACTCACAATAATTTTACTATCACAGTTTATCTAACCTGCATGTCTTTGGACTGTGGGAGGAAGCCAGACAATCAAGAGAAAACCCATGTAGACACAAAGAGACATACAAACTCACCCCAGGGAGCAACCAGGACACAAATCCATGTATCCTTATTGTGAAGCAGCAGTGCTACCACTGTGCCATCATGAAACCCCAGCACCCTTTCAAATACTGGATCCAATCACTGTAAAAGGAAGAATACTCCAATTTTCTGTTCAGTGAATGTATATAAAGAACAGTCAAGGTGACACTGAGATATCTCTCTCATCCACAGGAAGAAAATCCAACTGTATGGTACGTGTCCCGGTACACTCCTGGGGCCTCTCCAGCATTACTATTCCCAATTGGAAGAAAAGTCCCTTGATCAAGAACTTTGGTTCCATAGCCAGTGATGTGTGTAAAGGTGAGTTGAAATGCCTAGTCAATATTTCTCGACCTCCTGAATGAGTACTGGATTCTTCCTTGTCAAAGAAGTTAATTACCCCTTCCCAGGAGCCAGTTTCTTTCAACAAGGGTGAGTATGTCCAGCTCTGTCTCAATCTGGCCTGTTGCCCAAATGGCCCAAATCATCTTTGTCCTTCCTCTTGTGTGTCCTACAGCCACCAGGCACTCTCGAAGGGGAATGCACTCCCATGCCCACCTCCAGGAGAGAGTCCTGGTTATTCCAATTACGGTTCTCTATAACTTAACTGCAACCCCTTGATGGCATTCACTCATGGATTGTTTTTTGTCTGACCTCTCCCTTTAAACCAATCCACATAAGTATCTCACTGTGGCACAAAAGACCACCCCAAGGTTGCAATCTAAGTTAGGGTTGAAAGATGCAAATAAAGAAAATGTATTTTTAAACTTTATCCAGCAGGATTCATTCAGTTACCTGTAACTCAAACACTCCCAAACTATCCAGTTCAGGGCCATGAGAAGCTGATCCGATCACAGTAATATTGCATACAATGTAGAAATCGACCCTTTACAAACACGAACACTCATACTTTTTCCAGGTCAATTTGGAATTAATAAAAAAATAAAAGTAAACACTGCTTTTCAACAGAAGACAGCATTGGAATATTATGTAGAGTTGTAGTGTAAGGAAAAAAAAGTGTCTGATAGTGGTAGGGAGGCATGATGATTTGTGTTTGCCTTGATGTTTTGGGACCAACATATTGTGCTGTCATGAAGATTACCAAAGGTTCCAAACCATGCAACAGCACTTTAGAAAGAAATGTTAAATCATGCTCCCAATAACAAAGCTAAACTGAAAGTTGGTCATTTAAAAAAACAGTGGTGAGCTACTACTCCTGGCCCATGGAATGTGACACTAGAGGTCCTGGGTGTCTTGGGAGTCACTGATGAGAGGATTTCATTTTCTTGATGTTATTATTAGACTGCCCAGCACATACTGTACTTATAATATTGTAGAATTCCCAGGAGGGGAACAGGAGCCAGTCAGCTTAGGTCATCAGAACTGTGAGTTTCTCTGACTTTGACTATGACTTTTAACTGTTACAACTTGCTTTGGAAACCCACAAAGTTTTTTTTTAGGAATGTTTCTGTTTCTTCATCTCCTTCTCTGTAAAATGGTCATGTCTAAATTATAATGTTAATGAATTTATGTTTTTATGATTTGTATATGTTAACCAAACTGTGTGTTTAACATAGTATGCATTATGTTATGTTTGTGTATGTTCATTTGTATAATGCAATAAGGTTTGTCAATATAGAGTTAATGCATTATATCCATAATTGTGTGTCTGTACTTAGTGAAGAGAGACATATAAAATAAACTCAATTGAATTCAATAGAATATGTTGTAGAATGCATAAGCAAATCTACCACAGAATGACCAAATTAGCTAAAATGTAGTAGATCTATTTACCAAGTTATAGTCTAGCACTAAACTCTATTGAAAAACTGTTCAAGGATGTCAAAGAGCTAATAAAGTCCACAAACATTAAGTACAGTAATGGCCAGTGCCAGTGTAAATGAACAGTGGTTTCTTTTCCTAGGACACACAGCAGAAGGAGAAGTGGACAATGGCCGACTGGGGGTTGCAGGGCCTCTGGGCCCTTGAAAACCAGATCCAGCAACTCCGTCAGACTATTGCACCTGAGGGAACTGAAGGATTACCTGCTAAAAGAGACTTCTATGGCAGCTAAGATCATCACAAGTTGCCTTCATTCAGCAACTTCAGCCCCACGCCGTGCTGTGAACTCAACCGGCCAGATGAGTTTTACCACTGTATTCATCTGAAAGGTTGACGATGTCAAAGGAAACGGGCTTTTTCAGCTGTGCAGGTCGGGGGCTCATGGCAAGGTCACCCCCATTGGCTCAGGAAAGCATCACTGTCCAGAACCGCTTCGACCCTTTCTGCTCCCCCAACATGCTGGCAGTCTCTGGTAATGTATTTGTTATTGGGGATTCAATTGTTCACAACGTCAATATTTCTTGCTTTCTCAGCACATGTGTATGAGATATTATGAGAAGAGCACCGACAGTCTTCAAGAAGCATAAGGAGAGAGCTGTTGGAACCATCGTAATACATGCTGGAGTAAACAACACGTGATACAACAATTGCAGGTCCTTAAAGCAGATTTTACATCGCTCATTCAAGGTAAAAAAGAGAGGACCCTGGGGGCGAGAATCTTCATTTCTGATCCTCTCTCTGTAGGTTGAAGGTCTGGTGAATACTACAGTTGACTGCTAGCATTAAATACAGTAACTGGCTGAGAGGCTTCTGCAAGGTACAAAATATCGGGTTTGTGGATAACTGGGATCTCTTCTGGGAGAGACCGTGTTTCTTCAGGTGAGATGGTCTGCATCCAAACAGATTCGGAGCCTGGGTCTTCTCTGAAAACATCTCAAAGGTAATCTGTCTTTCCTGACTACAACATTGGGGCTACATCATTCTAATCCTAATGCTTTCCGTTATGCCTTGCTAGTATGTGATAATTCTGTAGTTAGCGAATCTTTAGACTCATCTTTAAAGTGCACTGTAATAATACTATAATAATAAACCATAGTTTAAGTAATAAACTCAGACAAAACAGTATAAATGCAAATAATTTTATTTACCATTTCACCTCTAGATGTACATTGTATTAGAACTATAACTACAGATTATAGATTAAGTAAACAATCTGTACAAAGTGGCAATAACATGAATAACTTAATTACCAATTCAAGCTGTTGTAACACTCTGATTCAGCTCTGCTCTTCCAAGACTTTAAATATGGCTTTACTAAATGTTAGAGCATTAAGCAGCAAGACCTTTTCCAAGAACAACCTTATTAGTGATAGGAAAATTTATTTTTTTACATTTAATGAAACATGGTTTGGCTCTGATGTTGCTGCAGTTTTAATTGAAACTGTACCTCTGAATTACTGATGTATTCATGTGGTTCGCCAAGGCAAAATAGGAGGCAGTTTAGCAAATATTTTCTCAAGCCAATTAAAGTAAAGATGTCGACTTTGGTATGTTCGTTTCTTTTGAGTATCTTGCTATTGTTATTCAAGGTGTGTCCCAGGCACTCATATTGCCCATTTATAGACCTCCTAAATATAATTCATCCTTCATTGAGGAATTCTCAGATTTAGTATCTGTAATAATACCTAACTTTGATAGGTTCTTAATTGTTGGTGATTTTAACTTTCTTGTCGATATCCAGTGTGACCAGAAAGCAAGAGATTTCATGGACCTCATGCACTTGTTTAATCTTAGCCAGCACATCAACCAGCCCCCACATAAGGGAGGACACAGTCTGGATTTAGTCATTGCAAAAGGATTAAAACTTGATGTGAGGCAGGTCGTGGATATTGGTATATCTGTCCACTTTTTCATAATATTTAATGTAGAAATAATGATAACTACAACTAATGAGAAGCGTATTGTTAAAAAACGTTACTTTGATACATCTGCAGCTTCAAAGTTTGCTAATATTCTAAACAATCAGACCGTTTGTAGTGATTACCTCAACAACACTAACAATGTTAATAGCTAGGTGAAAAATTTTTATGCTAACGCAAGAGCTGCAGCTGACATAGTCACCTAAGTAAACACAGATACAAAATCCTCCAGCACTATTATACCCTAGAAAACCCAGAGTGTGTGATTTAAAGAGAACATCTTGGAGAGCTGAGTGAAAATGGAGAAACCAAAAATGATAGTTCATAATGAAATACAGAAGGCTGAATTAACTGAATATAACAATGTAGTCCACCTTGAGAGGCAGTTCTGTTTCTCAAAAATTATAAATGATACTATTGATCCTATTCTAAACCCAGCTCACTCAATGGAATGGCTTCTAAAAACTACCAGGGAAACTTGTGAGGCTTTTGCTATATTTTGTAAGCACAAAATTAAAGGCATTAGAAATAATATAGTACATCTCCCCAAAGTTAATCCCAGTAATTGAATCCCTGTATTCCTTTTTAAGCAAGTGAAACTATTTCACCAGAATAGATCTACCCAAACTATGCAGAATTCTCAACTGAAACCCTTTACCTTTGCCCGTCACCTAGTACAAACAGACTTTTTCAAAGAAGTCTCTGTTGTGCTAATTGATAGTGAAATTGACTTTGTGAACTCATCACTAGATACAGGGTTCTTCCCTGACTGTCTTAACACTGCAGTTGTCAAACTCCTGCTCAAGAAAATTCCTCTGTTTTTGACAATTTTAGACTAATATCTAACCTACCTTTTTATGTACAATTCTAGAAAAGGCAGTCTTTACGAAGCTAAATGATTACTTGGAAAAACATTCTATTCTTGACAAGTTTCAGTCAGGTTTTAGAACAAATCACAGTACAGAAACTTCACTGGTTAAAGTAGTAAATGCCTTGCAGGTTAATGCAGACAGAGGCTGTATATGTATGTATTCTTGTTCTCTTAGACTGGAATGAAGCATTTGACACCATTGATCACAGTATTTTTATAAATTGCCTTAGTCAATGGGTGAGCCACATCTTAAATTGGTTTCACTCTTACTTACAATGTAGAAAATTCTTTGTCACTTCAGATACAAATGATATTTTATATGGTGTACCACAAGGATTGATCCCGGGCTCACTGCCCTTTTCAATCTACATTCTTCCATTAGCTCAGATTATCTCAAACCACAAGGTGAGCTACCACAGCTATGCAGATGACACACAGTTGTGTTTATCAGTAGTGCCTGATGAACCTGCCACTCTTGGCTCCCTAATCCTGTGTCGTACTTGTATTTCCAAATGGATGATTAGCAACTTTCTCAAACTAAATACGGAGAAAACAGAAATCTTATTTATTGGCAAAAATGGATATAGTGAGGGTATTATAAATAAATAGATGTCCACATGACCATTATCATCAAATTCCTCCATGTGAACCCTGCAAACCAGAGGACTGATTCAGGACATCTATGGTAGGCAGAATGCCCAGTGAGGATACAAGTATAATATAATATTATTGCCTAATCTAGTTTGTTTATGTTTTATATATGTTTATTTCATCTTGTAAAGCACTTTGAGCTGCGGTATTGAAAATGTGCTATGTAAATAAATGTTGTTGTTGTTACAAAACTCTGCAAAATATGCTGTGGCATACTTTAGATAGGGAAGCTGTATCAGAGCCCACTTTCTTGCCACTAGAAGGCCTTTCCTCCACTGTGTGCCCATAGTTGGTGTTAGGGAGAGGATAAACGGAGCTATATGTGCTACAATCTCTGGTGTTTGAAGAGAGGTTTTAAAAAGAAAGTGAGGACAAACTGAAGGCAGAAAGAGAGAACAGAGTTAGGAAAGTGTCAGGCTTTCACATGAGCTGAGGATGAATGAAAGGCTTTTTTGTTTTGTAGGAAATGTGATTGAAAGAGAAAAAGAAGAAGAAGAGATCTACTTGCTGACAGTTTGGACATATCTGCTAATCCAGTGTGATTCTAATGTTTGTCGTCATTTTGAACAGTCACACTATACTCATTACACTATGCTTGTTTTATTTCTGTTACAATATGCTTGAAATGTTAAAGCAATGTTGTTTTGTTGTGGGAAAATGGTTCCAGGGATATGAACATAAGTAGGCAAAGAATCAGAGAGAAGAGGTCCAATACTTCTATTTTATTTACTTAATCAACTATAATAATCAAACACATATAATGCAGACATACAAAACAAAACAATACTTACAGACATATAAAAAGACATAGAGCCATCATCCCAGACCAGTAGACTGAGGGGGCCCGCTTGTCAGTCTTGTCAAAGGACCAACCCATTTTGCCTTTCATTTACCGGGCGGTGTGCGCTGTCCCCACGGTTGAGCCTCCAAAGAAGCTGAGGGCGAAACCTTCCCTTATATACTAATTGAGCGTCCTTGCCCAAAGCGGCTTATGTGTAAGCAGTGTATACAGAAGTGATTAGTTTCAGCACACACACCTTTCCACGGGACGCGGTGTTGTTTTGCACTTGGTCCTGATGATGACGACACCTGGTACCAGGAGGCACACAAAAATAAGAATTGCGTCTTGAAGTGAAAAACAAGTCAGCATGCCCCTTTATCCTGATGGAGATGGCGTCTGGTACCAAAAGGCACACAAAAATAGTGAAGCCCCTCGAAGTGAAAAACAAGTCAGCATAACCCTCTGGCCATATTCCCAGTACTTTTCCTTCTTGAAGCTGGTTTTTGTGCTGAGCGACCAACGCCCATCTGCTCTCTTGATCCCCCCCCTCTCTTTAGAAAAATCCTTCCATTACAAATGTCTCTTAATTAGAAATATTCAACTTTTATTTTGATTATGTATTTGACCTTCAAAATACATAGCTTTATGTTTGTGTATTATGAAGCTCTACATTTCTTCTAGTTTATAACCCAATAGCTGCTTTTATATAGTAAATGTTTAAATGTTACAACAACATTGAGAATTAAGAACAAATTATGCTTAATGGTCCTTTGTTGTTATTAGCCATGTTGTAGAATTCTGATTTGATCTAATTGAAACAGGTGGTGTGAAATTTTAAACAGAATGTACAATTCCAGCATCCCTGGTAGTCTGCATTGGCAGGATTCCAGAGCTGAATGGTAGAGGGCATGAAAAGGATGCAAAAAAGGTATGCAATGCTCCAATTTTCTCTGCTTACTAAGGCAGCCTATCTAGGGTAAATGTCTTAATTTCATGGCCACAACACTAGCACATCCAAATTAAAGTGACAAAGCAAAGAAAATTTTTTTTTTAATTTACTGTTGTGTGTATAGTATAGTGGAAAATCAATCTCTTTAATAAAGAAATAGGAAAATATGGTCTAGGCAGATAACTGAAAAATTAAGCAAACTGGCTAACAGTAAATACTGTACAAACCCCTCAGTGTTTCCCAATACACTCTGTTCTTTCAAAGAAGTATTATATATGCAAAACAAATATCCCATTTATCCTTCTGGCTCAGAATTTCACGGGAAAAGTTCCTCTTAATTATAATTAGAAGGGGGAAGGAAGCATTGCAAAGAAAAGCAGGATGTGGCAGTTGAAAAAGGCTGCAGCTGTTTCAGCATATTAGCAAACTAGCCAAGCTAGAAATAGTTGGACTGAGGTGCATAAATCTAAAATAAAAAGATCTTTGACTGAAAATGAACATGTCAAGTCAACTATGAGGAAGGTGAACTCAAGTGAACAGTTCACACTTTAATAGACACATCTATTCAAGGAGACTCAGTTTTGATTGGGATTTTCCACTTTCGATACAAATGTTTCATTATACATACAGTACATACTAAATTGCTAGCAGAAAGAGGCATCTTCATGGTAGGTAAACACAATATATTTTCTGTTACTGTGAGTTTTATTCATTGAATGACACCTCTCTTAAAGAGCAGGGTGGGCTTATAAAGAAGACAGTCTGTGCTGAAAAAATATAATTGGCAATTCTTACTTCAGCATCGCCTGTAAGACTAGAAAAGAAATATTTATAGAACAGTTAAAATGTTATTTACAGCATGTTTACATTTCCCTGAAAATAATGTTTATGCTATAGTTAATGTCCAAATGTGCAGAATACATAAAGAAAATGCCAAGTGCAGCTGTGATAGTCCATATAAGTGATCCTGACACTCTTTCGGAAAAATGTAAAATGAGTAATTTAACTAAGGTGAGTTTTATGATTATATAAAATTTACTCCTTATGAAATGCTAAAACCTAATGTATGCATACTGTATTATGATCTTTCATATTAGTTTTTCACCAAAAACAGAAAGAAACACAGATAGATGTTGGCTAAGAGTAAATGTCGCACAAACTTTGGAAACTATTCTCCCGAGAGAGAATAACTTACATAAAATTAAACTTCTTACTAATGTACTACATTGGGCTTAAATGGAGAAGATCACTGATAGGCTGAAAATCTATGAGGGAACAACAAAATATCATTTGCATCTCTGTGATTCTATGGTTAATTGTCTTGCTTTTCAGAAAGCTTTTGATAAGGTTCCACATGAGGGACTTGTGCTCCAACTACAAGAAGTGGGAGTTCAAGGCATACTGTGCAGATAGATACAAAATTAGCTTACATACTGAAAACTGTGTGAGGTACATTTTAAAAATTAAATGATGTTAAAAGTTTTTTTTAATACAAATATGTTCTGGTTAAAAATATAAATAATTATGGTGCGGTGGATGGTAGAACAAACTTCAAAACCTAACCAGATTTCATTTTGGAAAAATTTAGATTAATAGTATTGACAGGCTTTGAGATGCTAAATGTCTTATTTTCATTAAAACATTTTCTTATGTTCAATAATATTTTGAGAAACTTCAAATCTTGAATTGGTGATTTTTTGAAAGAGGTTTAATGAAGACTGACAAGCTTTGATGGGTCGAATAGCGTATTCTTTACTTTATATTTTAAATTTATTTTTTTCTCCAGCCTTTGGAGTTTTTTTTTGTTTTTTCTGTCTACCCTGGCCATCGGACCTTACTTATTCTATGTTAATTAATGTTGACTTATGTTTATTTTTTATTGTGTCTTCTATTTTTCTATTCATTTTGTAAAGCACTTTGAGCTACATTTTTTTGTATGAATATGTGCTATATAAATAAATGTTGATTGATTGATTGAATGTTGATTCTCTTCAACTTTTCTTATGTTTTTATAGTATAATCATACTTCTACATAATACTTTCTGTCAATTTTAATCATAATCATGCTCACATTATAGTGCCTTGTATGCATAATACTCTGTGTCATGTTTAATAAGGAGAGCTCTTTTTTACTTGCGAAGTACTTTGTAAGGTTGCTTAACAAAGAGTTCTAAATCAAAATACATACTTTCTGCTCATCAACAATCAACCATATTTAGTGAGCAGGGGTCCATACTCTGTAATTTCATATTCCTTACACTCTTTTGTGCTCCACTTATTTTTCACCAAGTACCCTTTTCTTTAATGACACCTTATGCTAGCCCTCTTATGCTGAATTATTACCTGTATAACAGAGTTCCTGACCAAGATCATGGAGATCATTTGTTACTTTCTTTGATCCGGTACTACACCATGTTTCCACAGAGTGAAGTAAACTCTATAATCTTGCTAAAAGTGTAGGTTGAAACTAAAGTGTATTATTTAAAATTTTGTATGACAGCAGGCATTATAATATATAAGCTAGTTTTCTTTGGTGCCTCAGAGATTCTCATGGAAATATGAAACATGTGGCAGTTATGAATCCTATAATCTAAACCATCCAAAGCCTGAATGCCATTATAAATGTTACATGGTGATATTAATCTTTGCTACCTCATGAAAACAGTAATCTTTCCAAAGAATTAGGTGATCAACAAAATTACAGTCTCTGCAGCTTAAATGCAAGCATTCGTAAGTAAGTAGGTAGATTCATTTTGAACATTGTATTTTGTTATGAAGAAAAATATAAAAACGCAGCCAAAAATAATTCAGTTAATAAGACAAAAATATTCAACAATTAATGGTTCCAGGATACACTCTGGCCTCTGTGACTCTGCATGGAAGAATCAGTTTTGAGAATGTAATGTTTTGTTACTATTGACTATATAGTGTTGACCTGGTATTCCATCCTTAGCACGTATGGAAAATGGATGGATGGAGCCTGATTAGTTTAAAAATACTTATATATTATTTTACAATGCAGATAGTTATTGTATGCCATGTAAAACAGCTGTAATTTGAAATATTTCTTTCCTCTTTTCCAGTGTCAGCTAGACAGAAACATTTTATTGGGTAACACACTACCAGCAACCATTAAGTGAAAATGTGCAGTGTAAAAATAGATAGAGGCATAAAAGATATTTATGTGAAGAGAAGAAATAAAGCACAGACAATTCTGTACAAAATGAAATGTTATTATAAATCAGATGTTTTTTATTTATTCAGTTAGTTATTTTACACTTTTGCCTTGAAAAAGTCAGATAACAAAAAGCTTTCTTAGGAATATTGACAGTTAAAGCTTCCCATAACAAACAAAGGTTTTCTTGGTAGATTAACATGACCAAGCAATTCATTTTTCTTGTTGATTTGTCCTCTAAAAGTTCAGTCTCCTTATATAACACACACATCTAGAATCTTCATGGCATATTGTGAATTTTCTGAATCATTCAGGTGTAACTACAAGCCATAATTCAATTTGTATCCAATTACAGGCACTTTGGAGGAAGATAAGAAAAGTATGAGGATCAAACTGCAGCTAGAATGATAGCATAAATAGGGCACATTTCATGGTACACCCCATGAAATCGCATTTATTTTATAAATCGGTTGAAATTTTTTGGTCCTCAAAAGCAATGGTGTGAAATAATAATATGAATGATGGCAGTGATACTAAACTCACCCAAATATTCATATAAGGCCATTTCTAGAAGCCCTGCACTTTCTTGTGTATTGTTTTTATCTGCTTTTTCTTTCTTTTAGTTGACTGTAACATTTTTTTTTTACTTTTTTTAGTGCAGTCTCTGTATTGGGACTATTGTTGGTGCTAAGAAGCCATACCATATGCACTTTAGAACAAGTCATCCACCTGAAGCTAAGCATGTTTGGGCCCGACCAGTACCAGAAAAAGCTTGGATAGCTGCTGGGACAGGTGTTGGCAAGGAGAACAGGCGGCGTTTACCTTGTGGTCTGAGTGTGGATCCCAATGCCCCAGCACAGTAATGGGGACACTGCTCTGTAAAAATTATACCATCCTTCGTGTGACATGTAAAATCGAGGTCCTGACTCTCTCTAGTCCCCGAGATACCTGGACATTCTTCATAAAGAGTAGAGTGTATACCAATGTCCTGGCTAAATTACTCACCATGGCCTAGTCATTCTGGCCACCTGATCAACCCCTGTCTCTATTTGGCTAACTATCTCTCACCCCTTCACCACCTAACAGCTAATGTGTGGTGAGCATCTTGGTGCAAAAATGGCTCCCACCACATCATCCTGCACCATGCAGCACATTACTGGTGCTTGAAGTGGCTCCCCACTCATTAAGTAAAGTGCTTTGAGTAGTGAGAAAAGTGCTATATAAATGTAGAGAATTATCATTATTAAGAAGACTTCAAGTTGGACCTCTTTCAAAAATACCTGCACTCACACGCGTTCTTTCAGATTGAAGAACAAATGTGAATGGCAGTCACTAAAACAGGCCCTTCACAATAAAAGAGAGCTTTGTTTCACAGACAGGACCCGGTATAATTTAAACACAAGTTCAGAATCATTGTCATCCTAGTCCTTGGCCCTTGCCTTACCCACTGATTCCAGAAAAAGACAAAAAAAAAAAAAAAATAACAAGGACATTCCTATTTTTAACATAAAGGCAATCATATGGGAGCATATTTTAATTTCTGCTACTTTCCAGTTATGTCTTACTTTTTTTTATTTCAGTTACTGGTAGTTTCTTTTTAACTGAGTTTCCTAACAGCTTCCGCCCCGTATAAGGACAGCAACTTGAGACCATATTAGCAGAAGCTGCGTTATTAGGAGCACTAGAGCCATCTTAAGGGCATGTATTGCACTGGTTTAGCTTCTCCAGGATAACAAGATTTGAATTTATAGAACCAGAAACAAATCTTGGGCAGAAAACATTGTATTTTACATTACAACACAAAAGTTTCATATAAATAACCTGATCATCAACGTCATCAAATAAAATCAAAAAAGAGTATGCAATGAAACTTCAAAACAACACACTGAGTAGAAAAAAAATAATTGTAAGCATTGTATCCTAACAAAATAAAAATAGAAAATAACATGCACAAAGAAGAAGTAGATTCTGAAGGTAGGATGACACCATTTTTCTGTATTTACTCATGTCATTTGTTTAATACATACTACCATTAGCTGTATAGCACAATAGTTCATTCTTCTCAGCTGTTCAGGTACTTATTTATTTATTTGGATTTAAAGCGTATGTCTGTGAGCTTACACCTCACAAAAGAGTATCTTGCAGCAGGCCCCAGCAGAATTCAGTTATACTGAATCACTGGTAACTGAGTTAAAAGTCTTTTGCAGGACATGCACCTTCAGTCAATAATGATAGAAGCCTTCCTATAGATGAAGAAGTTCTCCTTTACTCGCAATGTTATGCGGCTAAAGTCTGGAGAAAATGAAATCACTGAATCGTTTTACAGCATAGTGGTGGCACTGTAGGGTTTGTAAATTCAGTCTGCATTATTTATTAAGGTCAAGTTAAAGTTAGTATGATTTTCATTTATTAACTTAAAAATAAGGAATTCTTCATCGTAAATACATATCATGTATATCCCTCAGCTCCATTAATTGAATCAGCAGGAAGGGAAGTGACTGCTGTCCAGTACTCCATGTTATCCATAATAGAAGTGGAGTACTTGCTAAATTTAAAAAGCTACATTCTGACTGACTGGCCTTAAATTATGCAGTTCTATTTAATAACAATGTTTCTTTACCCTCCCGCAACCACCATATTCACAACATAGTATCAATGTGATTAATACTAGTTTAGCCTACTGTCAAGAGTAAAATACCTTGTTATATTAAATATTTTCTCTTATATTATGTAGCCTGGTTAACAAGACAATATAAGGGGCAAATATGCCACCAACGAGGCACAATAATTTCCCCTTGGGATTAATAAAGTATCTATCTATCTATCTATCTATCTATCTATCTATCTATCTATCTATCTATCTATCTATCTATCTATCTATCTAATAAGAACAAGCTCAATATAAAACCTATTGACAAACAGACATAGAAAGACAAGCTTACATTGGAGTTCCTTTGTCTACAGTATGGGTAGACTGGGACTGGTAAAGTTCACTTAAATAAATCACAAGGTCCCCAGAGTGAGATAATAGTCATGGGAAACTCCCATAAGCTCACTGGAGATCCACCAGGGCACAAAAGGACATCAAGTATCCCACTTGCTGCATCTATGACTGGGATTTAAGCATCCTGTTGGCACTGGTGTCCAAGTTGCCTCTAAGCTGGGTGCTTCTGGTGGTGTTCAATGGCTGTGTTTTGCAGAGAATGAGGAGCATTAAGCAAGCAGCAAACATCATGCCACCTTGTTTTAGCTATTTCATAACTTCATTCAAATATTTTTAAAATGTTAATGCAATTAAAATGTTAATTGTTTTACTTAAAACAGGTTAAAAACAAATGTCTCCATACAGTTTGTCATTTCCTTTCCTTCTTTTTTTTAAGGAATTTCTAGATGAAGTGTTTTCTATGCTGTTTCGTTTGCCACTGCTAACATCACACCTTTTGCTCAATATAGCATCTGCAATTACCATTTTTACATCACAATATGTTTTTATATATACTTTATATTTTATTTGCCAAATCAATAAATCCAATATCTTTGTTCTCTAGGTAGAACTTATGTTTGTATTTTTAGTTTATCCCCTTCAGTATTTTGCAGCAAAATGGTATATTCTGTGCCTGCCTTTCAGTGTACTTTAACTGCATTCCCAACAGGCGAAACATTGATCGATAGTGAGCCCATGGCATGCAAGTGGTGTTTGACCTAAGAACAAAATACAGGTGGAGTGCATATTCTCTATCAACCTTTGCTGTAAGAATGCAGGCAGCACCATTTAGAAACTTCTAATAGCTTGGTAGGAGCCACCACATCAGGGGCAAAGGATACTCCATCAGTTCAGTTTATGACTGAATTTAGATTTGATTTAAAATGTTTTGAATTTAGATTACTGGGCACAGTCAATCAAGTATTTATAATTCAATCCCATTCTTAACAATCACCCCTTTCAGAAAGACAACAGCATTAAAATGTGTTGTGTGCTGTTCTACATACAAAATTCTCTATTATTCATTTTCTTCCTATAAGCAAAAGCACATAACTGCTATAACACATTGTTTATTTTGGTAAAATGAAAATGAAGATGTGTCCCAAACAAAAGTGATCAAATGCAATATTGATTTCAATACACATTACATCTTTTCTATGTGTTGCTGACTTTTTAATTTGAGTTATAATTGTGGCACTGTTTCATATGCAGCTTTTTAATCCCCAAAAAATAAATGATCATTTCTGAAAACAAATCATCATTTCCCTCTATCCATTCATTTTTCTTAACTTGCCTTTCCCATCACTTTATTGTATGAGGTAGCAGCATCATGTGTGAACCAATCGTTATGGGGCACCAGGATGCCACAGAGAAAACTTAGGGACACGACCAAACTTATTCACATCATTTCAATTTTGAGTTACCATTTAAGTGAACATTCATTCAGTATCTTCTAAACAGAGAATGAACCCAGCATACAGGAAATAAATCCGTGGAGACAGAGAATATGTAAAATGAATACAGACATTGTTGGGGCTGCAGTCTGTCATTTTGAGGCTATGCCACCCAGTGGCGTAGCTCGAGTTCGTGCCGCTCAGGGATGGGTGGGGCGGTGCTTCAATTTGCCATCCTCCAACATATCTGAATATGTTAAACTATTTAAATAGAAAATTAAAATGACATATAGAGAAAAATTAAGATACATTTTGCATAGATTTATTCATATATAAAGAAACAGCAATCTTTTTTTATATACATTTATAAGCATCAACTAGACAAGAATATAGTATAGCACTGATAAGCCATGTTCTAATTATTAGTTTAATATAATTATGCTACGAAAACCACAACCAAAGTAGGGTACAAGTGATAGGTGGGGATGTTTTCTGCGCAGAGCAAGAACGCATTCAGATTAATAACGAAATTATAAATTGTAAATTAGTTGTTTATCTTCCTAGAAATTATTATCGGTGTAACGTTTATGTTTATTTTTGTCATTGCCTCATACATTTCAACTGCTGTGTCTGATGCAGAAGGACAGTCTGAAGATTATTTTTTATGCATTTGTGGTTAAAAAATCAGAGAATTTGACTTTTTTCATACATGAGTGATATTTTTCCGAACCCTGCTACTTACACACAAATTGTACTAAGCCATGTGGCCAATAATACCGCCCCCAAAAATGTGCTGCCCGGGGCTGTCCGCCCCCTCCGCCCCCCCTTAGCTACGCCACTGATGTCACCATGCTACCCAATCCATGTTTTCTAACTAAAAAATGTTATTCACCATAGGATAGATGCTTTAAACAACAGTGTTGCTTAGACCTTTGTGTGTATGTGTATATATTTATGTATCTGTCTATTTATGTATTTATTTATTTAGTGCTTCAGTAAAAAGACAAATTTCCCCCTGGGGGCAAATAAGGTTTTATCTACTCTAATTTAATATACACATATAATCAACAAAGCAAACAACATTCAGCAAAATGTTTAGTTATTATGAAGTATTCTGAACTATAATTAAAGTAAAATAATTTACCTACAGTCCCTGCGTTGAGCTGGCATCCTGCCCGGGGTTTGTTTCCTGCCTTGCGCCCTGTGTTGGCTGGGATTGGCTCCAGCAGACCCCTGTGACCCTGTAGTTAGGATATAGCAGGTTGGATAATGGATGGATGGATGGATTTACCTACAGAACATTGCATATAAGTCCAGTCCTTAGGCAGGAAACAAACACTTGATGCATTTATGTCATCTTAAATGCCCCTTCTTATTGAATATCTTTAAAGTTGTCAGCCTTAGAGACAAGGACAAAACATTGTTTACAAGAAATATTAGTCCAACGCAAGGCAACCACAGATGGATGCTTATTTTGGAGCAATGGAAAGCTGCCAGTCCACTTGAAGGTATCAATATGTTTTTTTTTTATGAAATGTTGAACTAAACAAGGAGCTCTGCACAAAAGCAGTCCCATCTAAATCTAAAAAGGCGCAGAGGCTGTCGGGGAATCCATCACCATCTATATAAAGATATTAAAAACAAAAACACAAAAATGCCCCCACACAACATGCTTAAATTATATGAACCACTTCTACTTGCTACTGCCAGAACATTTTTCTTGCACATTTCAATATATTGTATGTAAAGTATTGCAAATCGGCAGAAAACTAAGGTTACTAAAAATAAAAATTTGTCCACTTGCCTAATAACTGGAGGCACAAATATTTTCAAGTAGTTCCAGAAACTCCTATATTTTCTTATGTACACAATTTAAATACGGATTGCTTTTAGTAACACCTCCATAACCTTTCAAAACAAATATGCATATCATAGAGCCTATGCTTTGCTAACTCTTTGAACTGCGATATTACATATTCTACTTCCTACTCACTTGGGATCTTAACAGTATCCATTGATTATTTTGAATATAAGCTTCAGCATATTGCATATAAACTCCCAGGTCTCTTTGAGGAATCTAGTTAGCTACCATGCAGGAATAATCAATTCTGAATACTGCCAGCCTTTTGAAAAGTTTTCTTTTACTAAATTAAATTTCTGCGAGTGCCTGGTCTAGTGTTCAAATCATCTGTGCTTAGTGAACAAAAATATATGCATTTCTGCTGCCTTCTTCCATTCCTTACAGCTAATTTCCCATATTAATGTCTCCCATTTTATTTAATTTGTTTTATGTCTTTGTTGAAAACTAATAATTTAAGATTTACTTTCTACTGCAGGTTACTGCATATTTTAAAGAAAAAAGGTTTATCTTCATTGCAGTTCTTTCTAAATCACTTTATTATTGTGCAATTTGTCTGATTCATTCCTTAATGTTACACTTGCTTTTTGCACATATCACATCTGTACTGATCCTTCTGCATAAGATACTTTCTGTCAATCTAACGCAGGTTCCTCATTTTGTCTTTTGATGTGAAAGTTTTTCCCTCTGTTGTTCTTTGAGAGGTTACACTGCCTGAAAAATTCTACCAAAGTACCCTGCTTCCCATTCCTCTAGTCAGTCTTCTACAATGTGTGGGGTAAATGTATGTAATGCTAAAATATTTTATATTTACAATATAAATAGCATAGCACTTAAAAGAGCTGCTCTTTTAAGGAATGAAATTGGAAGAAATTCCAGTCTGTATTGCAGAAAAAAATAATCATGTTATTCTTTGTTATTAAATCAAAATCCCAAGGTCCACTAGCAGTTCAACCCCTCCTGCGACATTCTGCAAGTTAGTGTAGTGCACAGTAATGAAAGTAATTACAGTGGAATACAACAAAGGTCCAATCCTGGGCTTATCACTGTTGATGACATATCCATTCCAAAGTCAGGACGGATACGTTAATTATACCTGTTTCCATAATTACTATATGAGCATCATCACCAGCACATACAATAATAATACGTTTGCAACTTTGGTTTAAAGGTGAGGACTGATGGAGCATCTCTTATTTTGACAGATAGATTATTTCTGAGTATGGGGTATCTATAACTAAAGATTACATCTCCTTTAGTATGTCATGAATCGACAGGCAAGTAAACGAAAAAAATAGGACTCACAAAATGTGCCTTTTTGTTGCCTTTCTTGTTGCTTTGACAGAGGGACTAAACAAAGAAACAGCAAGGGGTGTTTAAATCTCTGGGAATCTATAGCACTGAACTGGGAAAAGAAGCTAATACCTTTATTTTTAGAAGTAAAAAAGAAATACCACAATGCTGATAGAAAAGGAAGAAGCAAAACAAAAAAATACATTTTGCTCAAAAGGTGTGAAACACAAATATAATACCACTTTCAATAATTAGCAACATATAATAATGTGGAAATGACAGCATCTCACGCTTTAAAAAAGACCAGGGGCCTCATGCATAGCGCCGTGCGTAGAATTTGCACTATAACATGACGTAAGCATAAAAGACGAAATGTGCTTATGCACAGAAAAATACAGAAGTCACATATCAAAGTCGCTGTGAAAAGGCGAGTTGTAGCCCACCGTCTGAGTGTCATATGAAAGCTTATTAGGGTACAGAGAAAAAAAAGGCACACAGTGGGGAAAAAAGCACAAAATGTCAACTTTAATCTCGAAATTTCAACTTTAATCATGTAGTTTATTTTGCCATTAAAGTAGAACATCATAAACTTCATCTTAAAATCATTTAATTTACTAGTTTCTCAAATCCCATTGTAACTAATGTAGCATGTTAAATGCTTTGTTTTGTATTTGATCTTCTATGTGCTCTATGTGTGTAAATCACTACATGCTTCCGTTCTTTCTCTTTCTCCGACAGGGCACAGAATCCATTACATTGGTGATATTACAGCTCTCTGAATAATTAAAATACTGAGATATATACGTGATATAATTTTCATGATGATTGGAATGGAAGCATGTTATTAAACATGGGAACACGGTGGTGCCAAATTTCGTGAATGTTCATGTCTCACACAAGATGCTGCTGTGCCATGCGCGACCTTCGATGAAATAATTTATTGTAGCAGTACTGTCTCTTTCAAACGTACTAACCTCCAATTCCTGTCCTTCCTTTTTTTTCTCTAAATACCCAATCGCCACACAATCAACTCTGTAATAGACGTTAAGGCATCTGTAAGCTTACAACGACGATTCTTCAAAACTTTTAAGAAACATTGAAATATTTTCATAGTACGTGTTTAATTATTCTATCCGTCTATCCTTCCAGTGTCGCGCCCAACAAATATACAGCTGCAGCACCATGTCCTCATATGTTTAATTATTAACAATACAGATTATTTAAATGAAGCTAAAGTTTTATCTGTAAAATATAACTAGCAAAATACCCATGCTTCGCAGCGGCGAAGTACTGCCTTAAAATTTTTATTAAGAAGAAAATTAAACCTTTTTA
Organism: Polypterus senegalus; assembly: GCF_016835505.1. Classification (NCBI taxonomy): domain Eukaryota; kingdom Metazoa; phylum Chordata; class Cladistia; order Polypteriformes; family Polypteridae; genus Polypterus; species Polypterus senegalus. The sequence goes on from NC_053161.1 coordinate 68,204,318, forward strand.
AATTGAGGAAAAATATACCAATAATTATTTGTTAAGGATCTCTTTGTATACCGCATTGTCATTTTGGCCCTGCGGTTGTAATATGACCAAGCTGTGAGCTGAGCTTACTCTTGAGCATGCAACGTACAGTGGACCATGTGAAAAGTAATCTTGTTTCAAATCTCACAGTTTGGATTGCGGCTGTCATAATCGATTTGAGTTTCTTGGTTTGTTTCAATTACGACAGTATTTGCAGGACTTGTGTTGAAGTGACATTTGGCATCTGTCAAGCATTGTAAGCATACAACCGGTTTCATCGATAACTTCACATCCAGCTTTTGAGAGTTTAAACATTCATAAACATCAAAGTGTCCACTACTGAAATCGTCACCTGTGAATCTAAGATGTTTAAGAGGCATTGGGTACCTGAACAATGTAAAGGAAGTCTAAACTACCTACACAATAACTATAATCGTAATAAACGAACAATAAAACAGCGGAGAAGCCGTGGATTAAATAAAAAGGCTGTATTTATCAGCAGGGAGACATGAATCCCATGGCGAAGCAAGGAAGGGAATGTAGAGACCGGAGCGACGGACAGCCTTATATAGGCAGGCAGCCAACAACGTGGGAGGCGTTGGGATGGGGGACCCAACACCGCCTCACATGGTGACCGAGCTGCAGGCTATGGAAGTATATATGTACGTACATTGGTTTCGGTCAGTGCAGGGAAGCCGCCTACCAAACTTTGTGAAGATGGGGCCATAAATAAGAAAGTTCAGCATGGCGGACGTTGTCGACCGTTATGACTGTTACGTGTACAATTTCGAAATGAAACCTGCTTAACATTTGTAAGTAAGCTGTAAGGAATGAGCCTACCAAATTTCAGCCTTCTACCTACACGGGAAGTTGGAAAATTAGTGACGTTGGAAAGTTCAATATGGCGGCCAACAGTGGCGTCATCCCACCGAAATAAGTACGTACATCAGTTTCGGTTAGCGCAGGGAAGCCACCTACCAAATTTCGTGAAGATGGGGCCATAAATAAGAAAGTTAAACATGGCGGACGTTGTTGACCGTTATGACCGTTACGTGTAGAATTTCGAAATGAAACCTGCTTAACTTTTGTAAGTAAGTTGTAAAGAATGAGCCTGCCAAATTTCAGCCTTCTACCTACACGGGAAGTTGGAGAATTAGTGATGAGTCAGTGAGTGAGTGAGTTAGTGAGTGAGTGAGTCAGTCAGTCAGTCAGTGAGGGCTTTGCCTTTTATTAGTATAGATCAACATATTTTTCTGCATTTGATCTTAACAATGATATCGTCATCATATGTAAATACGTGCTTTATAAAGTGGAGCAGGTTGTGCAATATTATAACTGTAGTGTAAGTTTACAGTGGGGTAATTGTACTTATAAGTACAAACAGTTCTACAAGGAGCAATTGATTAAGTGCGTTTATAGTTCTTGGGATGAAACTGTTTCTGAACCGCAAGGTCCATACAGGAAAGGCTTTGAAATGTTTTGCTGTGGCTGAGGCAGCGTGTGCTTGATGCTGTATACTGATATTCTCTTTCCGATCAGCTGCTGCTGTGATTACCCACTCAGATACAGTGATAAAAATACTCTGAGTGGTGCAGTGAGAATAATATGGAAAAAAAAGATCCGCTGTGGCAACCCTTAAAGGGAGCAGCTGAAAGAATAAGAAAAAGAAGAAGGTGCAGTGAGAGTAACAACGCTAAAGCAGTTATGGTATTTGGAATACTATGGCTATTCCCTGGACCATTATATTGTTACAGGTTAATTACAATCAGATGCATTACACTAATAAACAATATGCAGTTAGTTTCAGTGTATTTATAAAGCCGCGTTAGGGATGTAAATCTGAAAAAGAAAGATAAACCACACAGGAACAGTAGCACTGCTTTGACGCTGGGTGCCGCCAGTCTGCAAAACTGAGCGGAGAACTTGTGTACGACAGGGTATGAGGTACCGTGGAAATGTGCGTGGCCTTATGCCAAGTTTAGGTTTTATACATCTCTATTTGAACGTGGAAACAATCTTACGCAACATTTCTGTGCATACGCACCATTTATACATGAGGCCCCAGGAAAGGTGATAATTTCCATGCTTCCATATACTATTTATTGGAAAAAGTTGCAGTGATGTGGCTTACCAGCACATTTGCTCTTGCGTTGTGGATTAAGCATGAAAACAACAGTCACTTAGCCAATTTTGGAGATCCAGATAACAGAAGATGAAAACATTGGGTGCATTGCCACAAACCTCCCAAGTTAGTCTATGGCTGCATTGTAACTTGTGGACTAGCAAGTATGATGTTTTCTGGAGATCTTCTCCCACTCCAAGCTCAATTGCAGTGAAATATATGTGAAATTTAATTTAAATTCCAGCTGTCATGTGTAGTTTGATTTCAAGGGTTCTTTGTTTAATGAGATACTCCAGATGAACAAGAAAACATTTCTTACTAGTCAGAAAAGACGCCTCCTACTGACATCATAATTACATGAGATTTCTAAAAGAAAAGGAAATTTAAAAAATATTGTTCCTCTGATCTTGTAAGGATTTTAAATTTATTAAATTACTACATTCCTTTACAATGCTTTACATTTGGTTTACTTTTTTTCCTGTCTCTCTCAATCTTGATTTTATGAGCTTTTTTTAATGAAGTTTCCATTACACATATACTGTACTGGCACAACAACTTGACATCTTTGTAGAAGTTAAGCTACAACAATAAAATTACCTGTGCTTGAAGAGAACAGTCTGTCTGAATTACATCTTGGCAATATCACAATTTATATAATCCAATTCATTGCATGCAGCAAATGTGAGTTTAAGAAGTGGTACAGACTTCCAAGGAACAGCATCAGAAGATTAATTCAAGTACTGCAGCATCATTTGTGATCAAAGAGAAATGGGAGCATTTGCTGGATACCACACATCACCTTTTTGTTAACACTGTTTTTTTTTTTTGTAACCAAATCTTTTTTCATTGTGGTGGTATGTGAAAAAAAAACACTTGTTGCACTGTTGACAGAGATGCTATATGCATTGTATCCCTGCCTGAAACCTATACGTTTTTAGCAATGACATGAAAAAGGCACAGAGAATATTTTTGGGATAGACCAAAAATAGGAAATGGATAGACCAAAAATCATGGGTGCTGACAAAAATGGCAGGTCAAAAATACAAAAGAAAATGCAACAAAAAATTGCCCAAAATGTTATCTCATTCGTCTCTGATTCATACTGTTAGCTGCCCTGACTGGGCTCTGCACATCTTTACCAAACCTTATGATTGTAGTCATAGACTGCAGCTTTCTTTCAACATGTTCCTAGGTTGTTGCTTCCAGTACCTTGTCCATATCCTTGTTGAACTGTAGCCAGGCTGTTGAAATATAATATAAAGATGTTTAGAAACTTCAACATTTAGTGATGTACTATATGATAATGCCAATTTGATGCATTTTACTACAATGCTACTAACCCCAAGATAAGCACACTGAATAAATGTCTGCAGCCCAGAGTCATGGTGGGATGTATTAATTGCTGTGTATATGCTGTATGGTATGGGGATATTTTAAGTGAGCTATTAGAATAACTAATAGTGGAATTACTAAGCTTCATATAAACATTGTGATGGACAGCCGGGTCCCATGCCCGGCCGGGACATGCTGCATATGTTCCGGGGAAGCTACCATGGGCAGCTCAATACCTCCCCCGGAATGCTTGGTGGCAGCATCCCTGGCCGATGTTCGTTTCCCAGTCTCCCGCATGGCTCCATGGGACATGGAGTCCTTTACAACCCGCTGGGGTGGCCGCTAGTGGGTGCTGCAGAGACTCAAGAACCCGGCTGGACGAGTCATCAGCCCCACCCGAAGGTGCAATTGGGACCAGGTGTCAAGCACCTGGATCACTTCTGGGTGGGCTATAAAACGGGCCAGCCTCCACCACTGAAGGGCCGGAATCGGGAGGAAGAGGACGAGGTTACCTGAGAGGAGTGGTGGTGCAAGGTGGAGAGTTGTTGCTTTTGTGTTTAAGTGCTTTTGGGACTGTGCTAGGCCTGTGGGACACAGGGAAGACGTGTGCCCACGGGTGAAGAAAAATAAAAGCCTGTGTGATTTGTACACGTGCCTCTGCGTAGTCTGTGCCGGGTCGGCCGCTATATAGTCCCTTTATCACAACATAGTTATAGTCTCATCACTTATACTGTAGTTCCTTATAAAAAATTTATACACCATGATGAGCATAACACAAAGGCCTGCTTTGAAGCGTATACTTCTTTCTGTTTGTAATGTTTCTAAAATGTCATTCTTAATTTATGAGGTTCATAGTGTGGCAGATGCCTGGGGATCCTGCCCAGCTGGGGCACCTGGAAGGTGGGAGGACTGGGAAAGGGACAATACCTTCCCTGGGCCAAGGGATGACAGCCACCCTGGTCTTCATCGGGGCCATGGGATCAGAGCTTAGATGCTCAACCCTGTTAGGGCCCATGGCACACTTTACAAGTTCATGCATAAGTTCTAATGGTGTCATTTCAGTAAAATACATTCATGTCACTCAAAATCCCTGATGTTTTATTTTAGTGTGTTACATTCTAGCTGGAAAACACAGCACAACACAAAGCAATATTGTGATAAAAAAAGCCTGAATCAGAATTACAAATCATACAATTATTATTTTTAAGCAAGTAACCAGAATTCATCATTTTACAAAGACATGGGCCATAAACCAGAGGAATATGCAAAAAGTCAAGACATTATAAAGTAAAATGTACCAGAATCATGATCAAAGGCTACAGATCATCAAAAGGCAATTATGAGGTGAGCAAGGATGAAGTACTGTAGCACCATTTAGCTTAAAGTACTGTTTACCAACAGTTTACTTGTAAGTTTAACCCCACGGGTGTCTTGTAGGGTGCCCACATGTATGTGTAAAAATATTACCATACACTTGAGGTAAAATATATTGCCAGCATGAGCCAGTGCTACAGCAATAGGCACCATGCAAAAAGAGACTCAGGATGGGGTACCAGTCTATGGAGCACAAGCCTGTTTATGGTCACTAATCAACTCTAATAGGTATGTCTTCAAAATGTAGGGGAAATCTCATGATAACTCATGAGAACTTGCAGTGTTTCCCTAGGTTGGGATATGAACAGATAACAAAAGTAAATAACAAAAGCTATATAGCTTCAGGAAATGGAAATTTACTGTACGAGTTTAGGGTGAATTATAACTACTAACTGTTTTATGGATACAAGAAATTTTGGGTACAAACAGCAGAGGGTGCAGGAGAGATTGGGTTGAAGTGCAAAAGGTGTGGGTGGTTTTTAGTTTAATTTTCAGTTACCAGTGCAAGACTTTGATTTAAGAAAGCCAGCTGCTTGCCTTCAGGTGGAGGTAGTCTGGAGCGATATAAGGAAGCTTTCAACTGGGTTGGGAATTCTGGCTGTGCAAATACAACGGAGAGGTGCAACAACCACCATGCACATTGTGGATTAGATGTACATACAAATACAGAAGCCAGGGGCTCCTAGGTTGACAGTAGTCTAGCCGCACAGACAAAACAAAAACAAGGGAGCCATGTAGCCAATGTAGTCTTGAAGAGTTAAATGTTATTCTTGAAAAAAATACACATCTGGGGACAACTCTGTTTATAGTAAATAGTGGCAAAATGCACTACTGATGTCCACATGGTTTCTTCCTAAAAACCCACCCTGATTTGTCTAGTCCATGCACTTTAAACAGCTGACAGTAGTTAACTAGACAGATACTGTCAAACGGATGATTGATGACCTTAAGCCCCACCCAAATATGATTGATGACTTTAAGCCCTGCCCCAAAATATGAAAATATGCAAAATATTAAAATATGAAAATATAATTTATTCAAATATGCTTTATGAAAATATTAAAATATGAAAATAGATTTATGAAAATATGAATATATGCAAATATGAAACTTCAAAAGTATGAAAATATATTTATGTTAATATGATTTATAAGCTATAAACTTTTCTAAACACTAGATTAAAAATTAATATTAAGAAATTAAATATACACTTGTCTTGATGTCATAGCCATGGCTATGTGTAACTTTCTGAAAATATTTACACACCCGCGCTAAGTTATAAACTCATGACACACACGACCTAATTTTATAAACACTTATCCTGCTTTTTAGTCATGCATAGTCCTGCATAGCCGTAACTTTCTAAAAAACTCTATAAAGTGAAATATTCACTTATCCTGCTCGTAAGACAAGTCCATGCAAGTTTGCGTCTTTTTAAAAACCAGGAGAAATCAACTTTCTTTCACAGCCAAGAGAAATATCGAGACCCAGGAAGCCTTGCGGGGTAAATCCTGGTCCTGGGTGGGTGAAGATGTGTACACCAGTTCTTTGTCAGATACCGTCGTCCCAAGTATCAAGGCTATACCTTCATAGCTCACAATTCAAAAGGTTACGATGGGTACTTTTTAACAAAGTATTTGTTTGAAAATGGTGTGAACCCTCGTGTTACCACTCAAGGAAATAAGTTGATGTGTCTCACAGATGATGGTTATCAATAATGTTTTATAGATTCTTTGAATTTTTTAACAATGAAATTGAGTGCCATGCCTAAAGCCATGGGTTTTTAAAGCCGCAAAAGGTTATTTCCCCCATTTCTTCAATATGGCTGAAAATTAGAATTATATCAGCCCCTACCCTGAGCCTGAATGCTACGGCGTCCAGAGCATGATGACCAAAGAAAAAGAAGAATTTTTTACCTGGTATGGGAGTGTCAAAAATGGCGTTTTTAATTTTAAAGAGGAGATGGCTTTTTATTGTAAAAATGACGTTGAAATTCTTAGAATTGCATGCATTAAATTCAGAGACGAGGTCATCAAAATTGGCAATATTAACCTGTTTCAATGCATGACCCTGGCCTCTCTATGTATGGCCATGTACAGGCAAAACTGTATGCCTCCAAAGTCTATCGGTAAAATTCCTTCTGACCATTACAACAGTAGGAAAACTATTCAAACGCATCTATTCAATGGTTATTGTATCTCTGTGAAACAGAAAAGTTGAACATTCAGAACGCTGTAAACCTTGGGGAGGTAAAGAAGGGTTCCTTTTTTCTTGATGGCTATGCCAGAGTTAAAGGTATTCCGACCGCCTTTGAATTTGCTAGTTGTTTTTATCACGGTTGTCCAGAATGTTATGATTTAAACAGTACCCATCCTTTAACCGGCATGACTTGTGCGGTTATGTACCAAAAGTATATACGAAAATTGGAAATACTTAGGACAAAATTAAATCTAGATGTGCGCGTGCTCTGGGAGCATTCTTGGGAGACGATGAAAAAACAAGACCTCTGGCTACAAACTTTCTTAAAACACTGTGATTTCCATCAACGTATTGTGGAGCCGACCCGGACACAGACAGGCGGACATGTTGTTAATCACCACCACACGTATTTATTTACAATATTAACAAATATAATGTCGCTAAGACCCAGTCAATTTAGTGCACAAATACCCCAACACACAGTCCTGGCCACAAAATACCTTTCTTCGGGCCGCCTCCACACCTCTTCTGCCTCGTCCTGCTTCCACCCGACTCCAGCCCTGAATGAAGGTAGACAGCCCCTTTTATACACTCCCGGATGAGCTCCAGGTTGTTTCCGAAACTCCCCCGTTCTCCCAGCAGCTCACCGGGTGTCCTCCTTAATCTTCCCCCCAGCACTTCCTGGTGTGGCGGAAGTGCTGAGTAACAGGTCCCCAAGGCATTGGGGCGCCTCCTGGCGGTAACCACTGGCCCCTACAGAGTTGGGCTTCCATGCCCTCAACCCGTAGCCCCCAAAGCAACCAGGATGGCGGCCCCCACGTGATCCAGGGTGGGCGCAGACCCACATCCGGTCCCTCACGGCGTCCCGGCCGGGTCGTTGCCCCTGGCATCCCTGACAGTATAAAACCGAGGGACTTGGTGTTCGGCGGCCGTACCAACGGCATAAAATTGTACTACAAGGCCGCAGGCACCGAACAGATTGACTATTATGATTTCACTAGCTTGTACCCGTTTGTGAATAAAACAAAAACGTACCCGGTCGGTCACCCCACTATCATTTTTCAGCAGTTTGGCGATCTTGGGCGGTATTTTGGATTAATTAAAGCCACCGTCTAGCCTCCACGTGATCTCAACTTTTCAGTCCTACCTCTCAGGTTTTGCAGGAAATTAATGTTCACCCTCTGTTGCACCTGCGCGGAGACAGAAGCTCAGACTGTGGACTGTCATCACACAGAGGATGAGAGAGCTTTAACCGGTACTTGGTGCAATATGGAAATAGCAAAGGCCATTGACAAAGGTTATAAAGTTTCAAAAGTATACAAGATTTGGCATTACCCCGAACGTACTTCTGAGTTATTCTTGGACTATATCAAGCTTCATCTAAAAGCCAAGCAGGAGGCATCGGATTATCCTGCCTGGTGTATGGATGAGGCTTCCCGAGACTGGTATATTTTAGATTATTATCAGAAGGAAGGTGTACAATTGGTCCGTGATAACATTGCCGTAAATCCAGCTAAGAGACAGATTTCAAAGTTGTTTTTAAATTCTCTTTGGGGTAAATTTGGGCAAAAACCTCTCCATTTCACTACAAGCTTAGTCAAGAATGGTGAGGAATTCTTGCAATATATTTTCTCCAAACAGTATAATGTTTTTATTTTGAATTTATCGGCGATGAGATTGCTCAAATACAATGGAAATATGCAGATGAAAAGTATACACTACCTGGTAGCGTTATTGTTGTCAATGCTGCTTTCACCACTGCCTATGCCCGTTTAGAGTTGTACGATTTACTGGACAGTCTAGGGGAAAGGGTGTTGTACCACGACACCGACTCTGTCATTTTTACTTCTCAACCTGGTCAGTACAATCCTCCTTTGGGTGACTATTTAGGAGAGCTCACCAGTGAGTTAAGTCCTGGGGCCTCATGTATAAACGGTGCGTAAGCACAGAAATGTTGCGTAAGAACTTTTCCACGTTCAAATCGAGATGTATAAAACCTACACTTGGCGTAAAGCCACGCACTTTTCCACGGTACCTCATACCTTGTCATACACAAGTTCTCCGCTCGGTTTTGTAGACTGGCGGCACCCAGCGTCAAAGCCGTGCTACTGTTCCTGTGTGGTTACACCTTATTTTCCTGACACGGCTTTATAAATACACTGAAACTAACCGCATATTGTTTATTAGTGTATTTCATCTGATTGTAATTAACTTGTGACAATTGTCACAGGTGGCTGGGTGCGGTCGGCAATCAGCCGCCTATTTAAGGAGCCGACACCCTGCAATCAAGGCTGGAGTCGGGTGAGGAGGACAAGGTCGTGGCTGAGGAGGCGAGGAGAGGCCCGAGAGTTTGTGTGTGAAGACAGTGGTTATTGACTTTGAGGAACTGGGGGTTTGGTGGCGGTGCACTTGACTTTTGTAATATATTGTAAATAAACGTGGGGTGTTGATTGAAACGGTGTCCGTCTGTGTGTGTCTGGGCCATCATATTTCACAGTGGCGTAGCCGGCAGGATGCTCCACCTGGATCGAGGTGGGGACCTGTATTTCTGAAAATGTCTGAGAAAGGCCTAGCACAATAGGTGAACCCACCCATGTGCTGCAGGGGCGTCGTGCACCCTACCCCGCAGCAACGAAGTGTTGCATGGACCAATGAAGGTCCATTGATGGACTTTGTGGTTCAGGGGCGGCTCACTGACGCGGAGCCCAGGAAGGGGGCTGCCGAGAAAGAGAGACTGAGACTGTGGAAGCCGCAGCAGCAGAGCTGCCTGGGGAGTCACTCTCCGGCGAGAGAGGAGAGCATGATGGCCAACCCGAAGTTCCCCCTCATTACAGGCACGGGATTGGACAGCGAGTCCTGTTCTCTCGCCGGCGATTGGTCGAAGGCGAGAGCTGGGAATGTCCGTCCTGTGTACCCAGGAAACCCGAGTGGGCCGCAGGGAAAGGCCCATAGAGAGCAGTCGGTAGGTGGAACCACTCGCAAGGTAAGCCCACCGCCGGCTGCTTCTCTCTCCTTGGTGGCGATTTTACAGGAGCCGCAAGAAGAACTTCGCCTTGTGCTGTCGCCACCAGCCAAGCGATGTGCCCTTCAGGCGGAGACGCTGGAGTCAGGAGGGACGGCAGTGGCGTCAGATCGAGAGCCGCAGGCAAGAGAGGATCGGCACACTGCAGGAGCTCCTGGACGGAGAGGCACAGCGGGGAAGGTAAGTGAGACCGACCCCGTGAAGCTCCGGATGCCAGCGGGGCTGGGTCTGCCCTCTTACAATGGGCAGATCCAAAGCGCGGCGACATCCCACATTAAGTGGAGGAAGCGGCTTGGGGAAGCCAGTTCCTCCGACATGGAAGGACGTGCTGCTGGGTGTGCACGTCCCGCGAAGGGCCGTCCTCTGTTGAGGCAGAGGAAAACCCCGCAGCGTGGGAGGTGGACACGACGCCTGAGCCCACTAGTGGTTCCGTGGTACTGCGGACTTGCCGTACTGGGAAGCCGAAGGAGGGAGCATCAGGGGACCCATTGGAGTGGAAAATGGTGGGCCCAGCTGAGAAGACGAGCCGAGGGGCTGCATCAGGGCAACGTCCCTGCCCCTTGTTTTTCTGTTTTTATTTACAGGGTCGGGCCCTAGGCTGTGATGTGTCAGCTTGGCACCGAGGCATTTTCATTCTCACGGAATGGTCCACTGGTCCCGGGAGGTCCCAGCTAGCGGGAGAGTACTGTCACAGGTGGCTGGGTGCGGTCGGCAATCAGCCGCCTATTTAAGGAGCCGCCGCCCTGCAATCAAGGCTGGAGTTGGGTGAGAAGGAGGACGAGGTCGTGGCAGAGGAGGCGAGGAGAGGCCCAAGAGTTTGTGTGTGAAGACAGTGGTTATTGACTTTGGGGAACTGGGGGTTTGGTGGCGGTGCACTTGACTTTTGTAATATATTGTAAATAAACGTGGAGTGATAATTGAAACGGTGTCTGCCTGTGTGTGTCCGGGCCGTCATATTTCACACAATATAATGGTCAAGGGAATAGCCATAGTATTCCAACTACCATAACTGCTTTAGCGTTGTTACTCTCACTGCACCTTCTTCTTCTTTCAGCTGATCCTATTAGTAGTTGCCACAGCGGATCATCTTTTTCCATATTACTCTCACTGCACCACTCAGAGTATTTTTATCACTGTATCTGAGTGTGAATCACAGCAGCAGCTGATCGGAAAGAGAATTATCGGTATACAGCTTCAAGCACACGCTACCTCAGCCACAGCAAAACGTTTCAAAGCCTTTCCTGTATGGACCTCGCGGTTCAGAAACCGTTTCATCCCAAGAACTTTAAACGCACTTAATCAATTGCTCCTTGTAGACCTGTTTGTACTTATAAGTACAATCACTCCACTGTAAACTTGCACTACAGTTATAATATCACACAACCTGAGCCACTTTATGAAGCGCGTATTTACATATGATGACGATATCATTTTTAAGATGAAATGCAGCAAAATATGTTTATTATATTATACAGATAAAACTTTAACTCATTTAAATAATCTATATTCTTTACTGGGATTGTCGTGAAGGATAGAGTAATTAAACATGTACTACGAAGATATTTCAATGTTCCTTAAACGTTTTGAAGAATCGGCGCTCTAAGCTTACAGACGGCTTAACGTCTATTACAGAGCTGATTGTGTGGCGATTGGAGAAAGAAAAGCAAGGACTGCAGGGGCGGCTATGCCAATATATATTGAATATAAAACAGAAAGAGAAAATAACAACACAGCTAAAAATGCAGCGACAAATTTCGTCAAAAGTTAAACGCTTGTGTCATGAGCACGAGGCAGCTATGCAGTGTCCACAACGGACGTGGCCATCCGCCGTGCATAAGATACCATATTGACATCGGCGGGTGAAGGGGCCACCGATTCTTCCTATGCCCAGGGCTACCGCAAGCCTAGAGCTGCCCCTGAGTACTGCTGCAATAAATTATTTCATCGAAGGTCGCACACAATCAGTTCGCCGTGAAACCCATGTTTAATAATGTGCTTTAACTCCTATCATCATGAAAATGATATCACGTATACATCTCAGTATTTTAGTTATTCAGAGAGCTGTAATATCATGAATGTAATGGATTCTGTGTCCTGTCGGAGGAAGAGCCAGTTTAAGAAGCAAGTAGTGATTCACACACATAGAGCATAGAGAAGATCGCATACAAAACAAAGCATTTAACGTGCGACTTTAATTACAATGTGATTTGAGAAACTGGTTAATTAAAGGATTTTAAGATGAAGTTTATGATGTTCTACTTTAATGACAAAATAAAATACATGATTAAAGTGGAAATTTTGAGATTGAAGTTGACATTTCGTGCTTTTTCCCCACTGTGTGCCTTTTTTTCCTCTGTACCCTAATAAGCTTTCTTATGACACGCAGACAGTGAGCTACAACTTGCCTTTTCACGGTGACTTTGATATGTGACTTCTTTTTTACTTCCGGCACTGTGAGAGTTTGTGAACATGAGCTATCAAGTTTCTCCAACATGCTATGTCACTCGATCAAATTTGTTGATTATACCACGGTTTCATTAAACAAATAGTATGTTTTTCCTTTGCCTCCCCCGTGCTTTTCCCATTGTCTTTTCACAGAAGGCTGAGCTTAAGGGCGATTTATATTGATTTGCATATTCAAAGTGGCGTAATTCTGGGAGGAGTTTGAGCGTTACATAAAGCACGAGCGTTGCTTTTCACGTTGACCGGGATTTATGTAGCGGAAGAACGTGGAAGTTGGAGTATGCACAGATTCCTGCATCTGGATTTTTCTGTGCGTAAGCACGTTTCGGCTTTTGTGCTTACGCCATGTTATAGTGCGAATTCTACGCACGGCGTTATACATGAGGCCCCTGGTGATTATATTACAGAATTTGCATCAGGCGGTCCAAAGACATACAGGTATAAAACAGCACAAGGCAAAACATGTATGAAGGTAAAAGGTATCACCATCAATCACGAAACCGGTAAAATTGTAAACCTCGAGTCACTAACCCATCTATTTCAGAATTTTGTGACGTCTCATGAGGCCCCTCTTCAAGAGTTACTGGTTCACGGTAAGCAGATCCGTCAAAATAAAAAACTTTTCACTTTTCAGAAAACAGACCACTCGGGAAGAAATTCAGAGTGGTGTATAACAAGAGGGTTCTCCTAAAAGATTACAACACAAGACCTTAGTGGAACATTCGAATCACGTTGTTTCTCAACCTTTTCAAAATATAATTTGGTTTTATAGTTGCTGGCAGAAAATGTACGACGAGCTATCGGCTAAATTTCACCAATTAAAATTTATTGAGGGGCTCCCTAAGTCTTTATGCGACAACAAACTTCTCCCTCCTGAGAAAATAAATTTGGTCATTATAGATGATCTGATGGGATCGGCTAGCAAAAGCTAGTAAATAGAAAAAGCTTTCACAAAATATACTCATCATCGGAATCTTTCTATCATTTACTTGGTTCAAAATTTATTCTTTCAAGGAAAGAAAATCCGACCGATTAATCTTAACGCCAATTATATTACACTTTTTAAAAACCCTAGGGACAAATTGTAGATTACTACCTTGGCCCGCCAAATGTATCCGGGGTGTGTTAAGTTCTTTTTGGAAGCTTTAGAAGATGCTACAAAATTACCATACGGCTATCTCTTAGTGGATTTGAAGGCACAGACCCCAGACGAATTGTGATTAAGAACAGGGCTGTTTCCACCCGATTGGCACACTGTGTACACCGTGAAAAGATAAAAGAAGCTGTTCTGAGTCAAAGTTACATATTCTGTCAGCATGTCGGCCAGAATAGACAGAAACCTACAGCCTCTCAAGTCCTTACTCCATTGCTCTTGTCGCTGCCTTGGAAGGGTGGAGCAAAACACTCTGGATGTTTCAGAGAAAGCTCATAGGTGCGGAGTTGCTGCTGTTCCTCCTCTAAGGGGCGGGGGCTCTTTGTAGCGACAAAAGAGCCTCATTCAAACGCTCAAAGCTGTAAGGGTAACATCTAGGCAATAGGAAAATAACGCCCCGTTATGTTTTATCGAGAGCTCGTTGTGCTAAACGCCGACGTCTTATATGTGAAGCCGTTTCTTAGATTGCCACGTGTATTTTAAAGTTGATATAAATGGGGATACGTACAAACCATATGAAACAAGATCAATTTTGCCATTTACCCGATTAACAAGGCTAAAATACAGTATCGTCATATAAATAACTTTTTATCAAAAACCATAGACAGCGAGAAACCGTTTTTAATAACTTTTAATAACTTTTCTCGCAAGCTTTTAAAGTTCATTGTGCATTTTGGTATATACTGTAAGAGAGAGTTGTTAGTGGAAAATATTTCATCTAATAATATTGTTCACAGAGCAACCGAATGTAAAAAGGCTTTGACATTTAACCGATTAACAAGGCTAAAATATAGCCTCGAGTTAACATAACAAAGAGCAGGGTCTTATGAGTTTTAAAGGCACCTTATATTATTTTTTTTTCAAACCCCGTTGAATGATGTGGGGCTTGTTTAATAAAATATCTTCTTTTATAATCGTATGATTTTCCGATTTCATTAAATAAAAAAGCATGAACTGTTACAGTAAATATTTTATCACTAAAGACTCTTTTTCCACCGTTTAAAATTGGCGGCCAAATGGTAAAACCACATGTGGCTTCCTATTAAATATTTTAACAGCTGAGGTTTAACACTGAAGGTGTCCGTGTCCTGTGAGAGAAAGTTTGTTTCCCAAAGTTTTAAATTGGTGGACAAATGTGGTTGCATGGCGGGGGGGTTTCCTGTGTCTCGAAATGCCTATTAACTGTTTCAATAGTTGTAGATTTAACACCGAAGGTGTCTGCGTCCTGTGAGAGAAAGTTTAGTTCCCAGCATTTTAAAACTGGTGGACATATGGTGAAGATACATATGGCCTACTGATTAGTTTTAACAGCTGAGGATTTAACACTGAAGTTGTCTGTGTCCTGTGAAAGAAAGTTTGTATACAAGTGTATATTTAATTTCTTAATATTAATTTTGAATCTAGTGCTTATAAAATAAGGTTGTGTGTGTTGTGAGTTTATAACAGCGCGGGTGTGTGAATATTTTCAGAAAGTTACACATAGGCTTGGCTATGACAGCAAGACAAGTGTATATTTAATTTCTTAATATTCATTTTGAATCTAGTGTTTAGAAAATAAAAAATTTCATACTTTAATAGTTTCATATTTGCATATGTTCATATTTTCATAAAGCATATTTTAATAAATTATATTTTCATATTTTCATAAATCATATTTTGCATATTTTCATAAAAATCATATTTTAATATTTTGGGGGTGAGGCTTAAAGTCATCAATCAAATTTGGGACAGGGCTTAAGGTCATCAATCATTCATTTGACAGTATCTGTCTAGTTAACTACTACTGACTTTGCAGAGAGACAGCAAGAGAAACTGAGCAAAAGTTGACACTGAGAAAAAATTTAAAAGTTAAATTGCTGTTGTTAATTAAGGATATTAGTAGCACAAGGTACCTGAAACTTAATGATTAATTTGTATGTTGTAATGAGAGCTGCAACAGAGGATACAGACCCACACATGTCTAAGAAGTTTCAGTCTGCTACAGTACCTTTCTGTCATTTTGACTACAGCATAACTATATGGCATAACAACAGTAAATAGAATTTAGATAAGCATTGTGGTCGATGTGTAATATGTGTTAAAATGATGTGATTATATTCTTCTGGTGTGGCATGTTTGCATTTTTAATTAAAGAATAATGTTCATTTCCTTTACTTATTCATTTAGCTGTGCAATCGGAAGATGGATGATGTGCAGTCTCGTCCATGCTTCTACTGGTGTCATTAGGCACACTTGTTGATTTGGGTGCTTTGAGTAGTGAAATTTGCATCTCCTGTGGCTCTTCATTTTTAACTCTCTTAACTACCTCCCTTTTCACCTCCTTTTGATGAGGTGTGACCACCTTCCTTCGAACAAGAATAACACTCATTAATATAATCTTCTTCTTCTTTCGGCTGCTCCCATTAGGGGTTGCCACAGCGGATCATATTCTCCCATATCTACCTGTCCTCTGCATCTTGTTCTGTTACACCCATCACCTGCATGTCCTCTCTCACCACATCCATAAACCTTCGCTTAGGCCTTCCTTTTTTCCTCTTCCCTGGCAGCTCTATCCTTAGCATTCCTTTTCTTAATATACCCAGCATCTTTACTCTGCACATGTCCAAACCAACGCAATCTCGCCCCTCTGACTTTGTATCCCAACCGTCCAACTTGAGCTGACCCTCTAATGTACTCATTTCTAATCCTATCCATCCTCATCACACCCAGTGCAAATCTTAGCATCTTTAACTCTGCCACCTCCAGCACTGTCTCCTGCTTTCTGGTCAGTGCCACCATCTCCAACCCATATAACATAGCTGGTCTCACTACCATCCTGTAGACCTTCCCTTTCACTCTTGCTGATACCCGTCTGTCACAAATCACTCCTGACACTCTTCTCCACCCATTCCACCCTTCCTGCACTCTCTTTTTTACCTCTCTTCCACAATCCCCATTACACTGTACTGTTGATCCCAATTGTTTAAACTTATCCACCTTCACCAACTGTACTCCATGCATCCTCGCCATTCCACTAACCTCCCTCTCATTTACACACATGTATTCTGTCTTGTTCCTACTGACCTTCATTCCTCTTCTCTCTAGAGCATATCTCCACCTCTCCAGAGTCTTCTCAACCTGCTCCCTACTATCGCTACAGATCACAATGTCATCAGCAAACATCATTGTCCACAGGGACTCCTGTCTAATCGTGTCTGTCAGCCTGTCCATCACCATTGCAAATAAGAAAGGGCTCAGAGCCGATCCCTGATGTAATCCCACCTCCAACTTGAATGCATCCGTCACTCCCACCGCAGACCTCACCACTGTCACACTTCCCTCGTACATATCCTGTACAATTCTTACGTACTTCTCTGCCACTCCCGACTTCCTCATACAATACCACAGCTCCTCTCGAGGCACCCTGTCATATGCTTTCTCCAGGTCCACAAAGACGCAATGCAATTCCTTCTGGCCTTCTCTAAACTTCTCCATCAACATCCTCAGAGCAAACATTGCATCTGTGGTGCTCTTTCTTGGCATGAAACCATACTGCTGCTCACTAATCATCACCTCACTTCTTAACCTAGCTTCCACTACTCTTTCCCATAACTTCATGCTGTGGCTCATCAATTTTATTCCCGTGTAGTTACTACAGTCCTGCACATCTCCCTTATTCTTAAATATCGGCACCAGTACACTTCTTCTCCACTCCTAAGGCATCCTCTCACTTTCCAAGATTCCATTAAACAATGGAATTAAACAATCTGGTTGAAAACTCCCCTGCCATTTCTCCTAAACACCTCCATGCTTCCATAGGTATGTCATCTGGAACTACGGCCTTTCCATTTTTCATCCTCTTCATAGCTGTCCTTAATTCCTCCATGCTAATCTGTTGTACATCCTGATTCACTATCAACACATCATCCAACCTATTCCCTCTATCATTCTCTTCATTCATCAGCCTCCCAAAGTACTCTTTCCATCTGCTCAACACACTATCCTCACTTGTGAGTACATTTCCATCTTTATTCTTTATCACCCTAACCTGCTGCACATTCTTCCCAGGTTGGTCTCTCTGTCTAGCCAATCGATACAGGTCCTTTTCTCCCTCCTTACTGTCCAACCTCTCATACAACTCATCATACGCCTTTTCTTTAGCCTTCGCCACCTCTCTCTTCACCTTGCACCTTATCTCCTTGTACTCTTGTCTACTTTCTGCATCTCTCTGACTATCCCACTTCTTCTTTGACACCCTCTTCCTCTGCACATTCTCCTGTATTTCTTCATTCCACCACCAGGTTTCCTTTTCCTCCTTCCTCTTTCCAGATGTCACGCCAAGCACCCTTCTTGCTGTCACCCTTACTACATCTGCTGTAGTTTCCCAGCTGTCTGGTAACTCTTCACTGCCACCCAGTGTCTGTCTCACCTCCTCCCTGAACTCAACCTTGCAGTCTTCCTTTTTCAACTTCCACCATTTAATTTTTGGCTCTGCCTTCACTCTCTTCCTCTTCTTGATCTCTAATGTCATCCTGCAGACCACCATCCTATGCTGCTTAACTACACTTTCCCCTGCCACCACTTTGCAGTCTTCAATCTCCTTCAGATCAGCTCTTCTGCATAGGATGTAATCTACCTGTGTGCATCTTCCTCCACTCTTGTACGTAACCCTGTGTTTCTCGCTCTTCTTAAAATACGTATTCACCACAGCCATGTCCATCCTTTTGGCAAAATCCACTATATTCTCTGACCTTCTTTATTCCTCTCCTTGACACCATACCTACCCATTACCTCCTCATCTCCACTGTTCCCTTCACCAACATGCTCATTGAAATCCACTCCAATCACCACTTTCTGTCCCTTGGGTACACTGTTCATCACTTCATCCAACTCACTCCAAAAATCTTCTTTCTCACCCATTGCACACCCAACTTGTGGTACATATACACTAACAACGTTCATCACCACACCTCCAATTTCAAGCTTCATAATCATTACTCTGTCTGACACTCTTTTCACCTACAGAACACTCTTGACATACTGTTCCTTCAGAATAACCCCTATCTGATTTATCCTCCTATCCACACCATGATAGAACAATTTGAATCCACCTCCAATCCACCTGGCCTTACTCCCCTTCCATTTAGTCTCTTCCACGCACAATATATCAAACTTCCTTCTCTCCATCATTTCTGCTAACTTTCTCCCCTTACCAGTCATACTGCCAACATTCAAAGTTCCTACCCTCAGTTCCATTCTCTTTACTTTCTTCCTCTCCTCCTGCCTCCGGACACGTCTCCCCCTCTTCTACTCTTTCTTCTTCTTCGGCCAACAGTAGCCCAATTTCTGCCAGCACCCTGTTGGCTAACAGTACTGGTGGCGGTCGTTGTTAACCCGATTCAGTATGGAAATTTGTATTGTTGTCCGCATATTGATTTGGCAAAATTTTACACCGGATGCCCTTCCTGACGTAAACCTCCCCATTTTTCCGGGCTTGGGACCGGCATGAAGAAACACACAGGTATGTGCATCCCCTGTGGCTGGGTTAACACTCATTAATATAATATATGACCCAAAGAGCGACTTTTTGACAATGATCTACGAACCAGGTTATTGTTTTGCACAAGTAATTTATTTCAATCAAATTATGGTAAATTATTACTTTACCTGCTTAATACAGAATATAATAAGCCAAATATAACCACCTATGTGAGAATATACATATGTATGAAATACAATACAATAATATAAATAATAAATTCACAACACTTAAACAGACAAATTAGGCAATATCCATGTGCCTAAAGTCATAAAGCAAAATCTCCAATTCAGGGCATAATGTCCAGAAAATGGATAGATCCACCACTTACATAACTCAGCGGAGCTATCTGGCTGATATCTACCCTTCTTAAACAAAGGCTTACATCCAATATTGCAAACACAAAGTGTATAACAACATCTGAAAGTAAAGTTCATAAAGGCACTCAGTGGATGGTGCTCAAGCTAACTCCTGGTGTGGTGGAAGTGCTGCCATCAAGGGTTCCAACAATGGTTCCAACAATGTCCGGGCGCCCCCTGGTGGTGGCCATGTCCTTCCATAGGGATGAGCTTCCCAGCTCTCTTCCGGTGGCCCCCAAGCAGACCAGGGCGGCTGCCCTCTCGTGGCCCAGGGAAGGTATTGGCCCTCTCGTGGACCGTCCAGGTGTCCTGGCTGGGTAGGGTCCCCAGCCGACTGCCACAGTCCAAAATACAATAACCCACTCCTGTAAATCACTGTTGACTTCAAATGCATATTTTGCAATTCATATTTTCAAGAATATACATGCCATTTCTTTCAAACTTACATTAACTCTGATGCTATCGTTGTAACTGTGAAGAACAGACAGCACATAGAACACCTGCGTAAAAATATCGCTCACATTTACCATTGAGATCTTTGAACTGCAAAGTTTAATCTGATGTTACAAAAAGGTTTTTCACTTGCAACAGGTTATTTTTATTTTTAACACATTGTGACGTGTGTGTCCCTGTCTTACACCCCAAAACACAAGGCTGAGTCTCAGTATTTAGCAAAACCAGATTTATTCAGCTTGAAACAGGAACAGCACAGTTTTGTATTGTAGCCAGATCTACCACTCTCCTATACATAGACACAACAATCAGGTAGGATCGTGGCCAGGTTAGTGGCTGTTCCCTGCATTTATAATGTCCTTTGCATCACCCATCAACGACAGACCTTTTAACGTGACTGTGCTCGGCTCAGATTTGCTTTAGCTGCGAACCCCTGCAGTGTTGGGAGCCTGAGGTTGCCCCGGCAACAGATAAACAGTCTTCCATAGATGTGTTGATTGTACTTCGTGACGCTCTTTGGCGTGTCGTCCCGTTGGGGAGAGTCAAGAAAGAGTTTAGAAACCTCACAACACACAAAGAGCTTTCCACACACGTGATACACATTTATATGTTTATTAGGGGTTCATTTAGAAGACCCTTTGAATATAGGCAGTTTGTAATAATCAGAAGCATGCTCACTGTCAGATCTGGTTAACAAGAGCACCACTGCTGTTTGCGGTGCCCTACTTTAAGCACTGCCTTCATGAGGCATTGGATTTGTTTCGAAATATGACACTCATTTAATTGTACCAACCCTTTTTTAACCCAAATTCACTTGTAGTTGTCTCCAGACATCTGCTGGACATGTGAAGATACAGAAAGAAAGCAGCCAATGACATGCTGATTAGCCATTAAAAAAGCTAGAACAATCATAAGTTGGAGAGACACAACCAGCTGAACAGGAAGAAGATAGGGGCAGCTGAACATGAGAAGCTCATCTAAAGTGGATCAAAACTGATACAAAATTAATAAATACAATCAGACACTGAAACACAGATCCTACTCCAGCCAGATACACAGATCCCCAAATACTAAAAAATAATTTTCACCTTTGTAATACACATGTTCTGGCTGTTTGACAATACAAACATTTTTTTGTTAATTTCTACCACTCTTAATAATTAAAATTACTTCTTTCTAGCACATTAAGAGTTTTACTACAAATTTTGAATAAGAATATTTGGATTTTGTTTTGTTTTTTGGAGTCTGGTTATCTTAGGCTTCTTTTTTATTGTTCATCACTCTTCTTTTGACTACAATTTTTCCTGCTCCCAAGAAAATTTATTTCCCTATTAATAATCACAATCCTTTTTATAGTGTAAATCAAGTTCTCTTCTACAGTGAATACTGTCTCTTCACAATAACAGTGTTAAATATACAAAGTACCAAACCAGCAATCATATGATTATAAACAAAACCATAAATCAATTAATAATTCAAGTGTAAAAATCGATAAATTTAGTAGTAAACCAGCCAGATGGACTCAATACTCACTCAGCAATTACAAAAAAGAAACAATAATAGAAAACTACCAGACAGGGACTGTCTTTAGTAAACTGTAAATATGCCAGTTGAAGTATTTAAATAGAGCAGCATCAGCTGCAAGTGTCATCACAAAACAAACCTTTTTTTAGCAAGCAAAAGCGCACATCGTATTCCAAAACTACATTGTGAAGTGATTAGACACATGCATCAACTTAGTATAAATGTAACTTAGGTCAAGATACCATGCTAATACAACTGACAGCTAGAGAGTAAGAACTGTTTTGAAGCCTGGTGGTCCCACCCTTAACAGATTAAAGCCCTTACCAGATGGAAGGAGAATGAACTGTTTCTTGTCCTTGGCAAAGAAACTACTGACCCAATTGCTGATAAAGAAGGTCAAACCACTTTAAAATATCATACCTGTAGATCAAAAAAAAAAAATTCTTCATGTGACTCTTCAAGCTCCTTTAAAGATCTCAGCAATAACAACTTCAACTGCGTTTTGACCAAAAACGATGTGCAGAGATTTAATAATAAAATATTGAAAAGTGTGTCCAGGAACCTGCCATTTTCTACCAACTTTATGACCTGGTCATTGATATACAGAATAAAAGATGTTTTTTTATATAAACCCTACTACTAGCTCTTCTGCTTTTATGACTTTTAGTTCTACATTACGTAGGCTACCATACTGTACTTTAACATTTTTCTTCCTTTATTCACAGTCATTATAATCTATGATGAGCTCTACAAGAGTGTTTCATTACCAAACCAGTCTTATATAATCAACAAGTGAAATTTACTTGTTCATGTACAAGAAATAAAGGAATGGTCGTAAGACACAGTCCTCAGAGACAAGCATTAATAATTATAATTATTAAAGAGGACTTGGATATGCATACTAGGTGATTTGATGTGTTCCAGAATTTGAAAATATCATAAAGCCTAGAGACATTGTTTTCCAGCTAATGTGTTTATGTAGACAAATGCTGATTGCAAGTGTACATTAGGCAGGAGGATGGCTATAAGAATCTGTGCTGATACTGGTGTTTTACCGGGAAGCAATGCAGCTTCACTGGGCTACAATTAAACTAGTGCTTCTTTGAACTTTAAACCATACCATATACAAAATGCTAAATTAGATTAGATACATAACGTTGGGTCCCTTATGATTGAGAGTGAATATATTTTATAAAAATGAAGAAGTATATATTTTTGATGCACCATTTTCGTTAGAGTGAAGTATTTATTATAAGGTTGCAAAGAAGATCTTAATAATTTTGTTTTGTGCATTTGTATTTCTCCTAATTTCAGCTTTTTTCTTACTTGCAATAATCAAACAACAGCTTCTTAGCAGTAAAGAATTAAGAACATTTCAGTGAATCGGTATAATTAATATGGCTCACATACAGAATTTCAATAGCAGTATTCATAAAACTTTCAATTAATCATATGAATGTCTAATTCAGAGAAAAAAATTATTTTAGAATATGAGAACTGATTAAACAAATACTTTGTTTTTCCACAATAAGGACAGAGCATAAACAAAGACAGAGTTGATGTTTTTAAAAGGTTGGACAGGTGCTTATTTTACACCAGTTCCACCTCTCTGGATGCTGTTGGTCTACTACCAACAGAGTAAAATCACAAGGTCAGTCAGAAAGGCCTTAACAGCCAGCTTTTCCATTCTTTTTCCGCAATAAGACTTCCAAATTGTATTATCCTTTCTGTATGTTTTTTTTTCCAAGTCATGGCCAAGATCACAGCATGCTAACTTTTCATTTACTACATCTCAAAAAACCGCTGTGAGTGATTATGACTTTCTACCACTATCTGTGTGTGGTTTCAAATATTATTTGCATATTTAACAACAAAATGAGACTCCTGTGATAACTTAAGAAGCTGGTTACAAGTAACTGCTCTTATTTTAACTTAAAAAAAATGAATTAATCTTCTAAAAAAAAAAACTGCAGTAGCATGGCATCCCTACAAAAAGTTAACACCATTCTCACTATAGGAAATTCAGCATAAGTCACTTTTAACTTTTTCAAAGTCAAAGACAGAAGTCTAAAACTCAAAAGAATAAAGAATTCTTTGAGAAAGCACCAACAAATGCTGCAATGATGATTCTTCAGTAGATGGGCACTTTAATTTGAAATTTAGGGCCAAATCTGTTTGGGGTGTTTGAGTACATTTTGGCTGCTGTAATAGACTGTTGATAGATTACTCTTTCACATAAAGTATACACTATATAGGCAGTTAATATGGAAGGAAGAAATCATAAAGAAGTGAGGCTGGTGCAGTATTGATTAGGTTCACCAAACACTGCATAACTGAACAAACCAATTATGAAGAGAAATTCTAGGAGCAATGTAAATAAAACTTTTAGTCTGTAGTATATTCAGAATCAGAATCACATTCAATCTGAATCACATGCTGTATTTATTTCATACATACAAAGAATTTCACTCCGTTTTTATTTTTTGTTTTTGGCTCCCCATAAATGTGACAAAAGTGTGACAAGAATAGACCACTTTTAAGAACTTACCTGAAGCAGATATAAAACACAGAGTGTAAGCATATGCCTGCATAGTGCAAGGCACTAAATTAATACCTAGTTAAGCACTAGCTGTACAATATTGCAAGATATTTGGGCACACTGAGCAAAGACAGCTGAATTAACCACTTATGAGCTTGATTGCCTGTGGGAAAAATAAAACTGCTCCTCTATCTGCTTGCTCTGGAGTAATTTAATCTCTACCAGCTGTCAGAAGGGAGATGTTCAAAGAGATTGTGGCCTGGATGTGAGCAGTCAGTAATTTTCATGGCCCCTATCATAACTCTGGAATAGTACAGATTCTGCAAGGTGGAAGACTAATGCTAATGATCTATTTGGCAAACCTGACTATTCATTGTCTCCAGTTCTTGTCATATTTAGTTGCTGATCCAAACCACACTGTGGGGGATGAGCTTAAAACAGACTTTATGATTGTTGTATGCAAATGAATCTAAACCTGCAGTGTTAGTTTTACCTCAGCCGTTGAAGGAAGTACATCCACTACTATGCCTTTTTTAACAGAATCTGTGTTTGTCCTCCATTTCAAATCCCATGAGAATATGGATCCCTGAAACGTGAAGGGTTCCACAACTGACACATTATTATTAAGATTCCCCAGTGTCCCTATTTAGGCTTTAGCAGGAATTCAGGGACATGAAGTATCTGGAACAAGAGTCAGTGGAACAATAAGGGAGGCAGACACAAGATATTTCACCACAGTCAGCGAATTACCTGTTTATAAGCAGAGGCCTACCTGGGCAAAATTATTAAATATGTTAGAATATGTGTTCATAGATTTTGGTGTTACTTAAATTGAAAGTTATCACGAAATGTGTAATGAAAGAGATCTGTGAATTAAAAACAAATTCATGAATTAAGATTCTTCTCTTTTTTCCATAGTAAAGCTTATAGATGTTTACAAACTATTCTATTTGAATTGCAGGCATTTAAAATAAATCATCTTTCCTGTGATACTATGATGTGCAGCTTCTCCCTCCTTCATAGCTATGAATTAAAGGAAGACAGAAATTGAGAGAATATCAAAAGATAAAGTAAACGTTGCCAAGAGAGATACAAATAAGTACAATTCTAAGCTTCATTTCTTTATAAGGTGAATTATTCTGTTTTTTAAAGCATGGTTCAGTTACCTTTAAATAAGTTCTAAAAGTAAAAAAAAAATGACTTCTAAGGGACAAGTTCTTAAGTTTTGCCAGAGTTACTCAATTTATTGGCTTTGGCAAAGCAGAGTCTATAAGCAAGCATATTCAATGTTTCCAATACCATTTTACAGAAAGTTTACATACGTAAGACCCATTGCAAGTATCTCAATTATGTTCTAATACACTAATCTTTGGCTCTAAACCAAACTTTCCCAGCTTCAACTAAAACATACATACTGTATATCTTCTATGTACTGTGGAAAAATGTTAGGAAATTTAGAAACTTAAAGTACACAAATTATCACATGATTCAAGCTACATATTGTTTTAGGTAAGGCTAAAGGAAAACCTTTATTCTATAATAGCAGAATATTGAATTTACATATACTGTATATACAGTAAAACTTGTTATACACAGTATAACAATATAAAAATATAAAGAAGAGATACATAAAAAATAATCCCTTCACATTATCAGTTGAAACAATTTAATATAATAAAATAACACTATATCAATAACATAAGGAAAACATTCATCTTAAACTAGACAACTATACAGTATTCTCCTAAAAAACAATGCCAATGCAGCTTAATGTATTAAATCATCAAAAAAGGTGTTGCACCCTTTGACTGTCCTGCCTCACCATTGATTTTTCTGAAACAAAAGATAAAAAAAGTAAAACAAATTAAAATTCCGACTGCCTCTCCTTTATAGAAATGCCCTTAAATGTCCACATGAAAAATGACTTAGTTAGAACTGACTTCTTTAAACTTTAGGAGAAACTAAACAAAAGTGTAAAGAGGATCTGACGAGTGAATCAGTGCCTCTTTGCCATTTCGAGAAGCAGCATAGCTTTTAATACCCAAACACCCACCACACCCTCCCAGTTGATAAGAGCAAAATAATTACTTTTCCCTAAAAACTCTCAAATTTCAATTATATTGGGATTCAAAGCTAGACCACAGCCAGACTAATGAGCGGAGTCATTTAAACATATCTGGGCCAACCCCCAAATGGGAACATCCTTCAATAAACAATTTAACAGTCAATGATTTCTTGCACAGTTACAACTTTAATTTGTCAATTTTAATATTTCTTCAAAGTATTTTCAAGTCTATTGCTCTTGTGGAGTCTAAACATAATTAAATAATTCACTAATGTATTATTTCATTGCATATAACTAAATTCAAAGAAATATCAATAAAACGAATTAGAATAATCTAATCCAGTGTCCTGAATAACATTGGATGTTTCCACATAAATTTAGATTTAGGTATGCTGTACCTTTGACATCTGAACGTTTTAAGATTTTTCACATACAGCACTATACAGATTTCAATAATCCACTAATTTAATAGCAAGTAAAGCTTGTGACATATAGGGGTCTTGAAGCAACTCACTTTTTACTATTCTCTTCAGTTCCAAATTATTGTAAATCTGAAGGAATTATCCAAAAAAAATTTTTTTTTTAAAAATACCTTGCAAAATTAATTAGAAAATCTATGAAATCAGTATGACTTGTGCCTGTTATTATTTGTGCACTTTGAGATTATTTTTTCTCTCTTAAAACATTTTTAGAACAATATATTATGTGGGAATTTGGGCTGCTTTTTTCCTTAGCACCTTTCTGTGAGGTTCCTTCACAGTTATATGTTTACTGAAAGTAATGGTTATTTTTTTACGGTGCCTCAGTGTCATTTTTTTTTATGCAGCCAGGCACCACTATATTATTATTCCTGTTACTGGTATGAGGCTCCCAGAAGGCATGGAAGATGTGTAGCATGATGCCACACCTTGCATCATCAGTGCAAGTCCTGCGCAAATATTCATTCAGCATTCATGTTTGAGATAAAATGTCTATTAAACAAAATGCATATTTTTATCAGCTTTCTGGTTGTCAACCCTAGCTCTAAATGACTGATTTCTGGTTTACAATTAGACTTTCTTATATAGATTTAGTCTTTATGTTTTTGACTTGTTTTTGGTATGACAAACATATTGTCTACTGAAACTCTTCTTGTCTTTGGGCAGAAAAGTGGGTATATTGCAGTATACCATAAAAGATATACAGTGTCTGAATTTGCTACATGAAAGCATGATTGTAATAATTTACTTTAACGGTGTGAAATGCTGCAGTGCTTTACTCTGGGAAGTTGCTCACCTTAGTCTGCTAGGTGGGGAGTGCTTGGCGTTGACAGCTGCTATAGATTAGCTATATATCGACAAGGCATGTGATAAGGCCTGTTATGATTTCAAGTGTTTGAAATTTTTTAAACAGTTTTTATTTTTAAATCCCTTCTTAATTTTGAATTCCCATTAAGTTAAAAATATTAAAAATTATTTTGTATAATTTTCATCACCATATTGTTTTTCTATCATGCATCCATCCAATGTTTGCTAGAATCCAGTCAGGTTAGGCCAGGTTGGGGAGCATACACTGGTACAACGAAATGAAACTAGGGATCCTGGTTGGCAACCACCCAGGCAGACACATGGGCCAGTCCCACCCTCCAGAAATGACCAGATATCTGCAACAGCCAGATTTTATGTAGGCTTCATATTGGTCAGGCCCAGCTACACAGGTCCTCAACATTGTGGACCCTGTGAGCTGGATCACCCTTGGGGAATAGCGCCACATGTTTGTAGTTCTTTAACTGACTCTCCCTCACAATGCAGGTAATGTGCCTTATTTGGGACTCCATGAGCAGCTGCTCATTAGACACAAAGTCAAACCAGCAGTACCCAAGGATTCTCCAAAGAGAAACAGTACCGAAGGAGTCCAGTGTTCATCTCAGGTCACAGCATAGTGTCCATGTCTCTAGAGAGCATTGTCAATTATGCAATTGATGTCAGC
Source organism: Polypterus senegalus (assembly GCF_016835505.1). Classification (NCBI taxonomy): domain Eukaryota; kingdom Metazoa; phylum Chordata; class Cladistia; order Polypteriformes; family Polypteridae; genus Polypterus; species Polypterus senegalus. The sequence goes on from NC_053161.1 coordinate 68,232,427, forward strand.
GAAATTTGTGAATAAAAGGTTTCTTCCATTTTTCCCTACTGGGGTTTTTTTGGGAGTTTTTCCGTGTCTTCTTAGAAAGTCAAGGCTGGGGGGCTGTCAAGAAGCAGGGCCTGTTAAAGCCCATTGCGGCACTTCTTGTGTGATTTTGGGCTATAGAAAAATAAACTGTATTGTATTGTATTGTACTTCTTACAAGAAAAGGCGATGGAAAAAGTAAAGGAGGATGCAACATCGACAAGCTTCTGTTCCAAGACTGCCGCTTCCCCCAGGAAAGCAAACTCAGTCACTGTCAGGTGCCCCTTCAATGTAATAGGAACCACAGCATAGAGAGAAGTGTATACATTGCAACAGGTTCACATGTTATAAATCTAGAAAGGACGGTCCTTGGTTGTGTGGGAACTGTTAACATTTGAATTTAATGATTGTATATAACGTGGAAATGGCCACTGTGTACTATTCTTTCCTTTGCATGTCCTGGAGTACAAAAAAAATACCACTATGAACTAAAATGTGGAGACTGGGCAAGATCGGAAAAAAAAATGCACGGTCACAGATTACAACCACAAGAAGGCATGCGAATGAATATAAATAATATGAATAATGTTGCATCAGTGCCACAATGTTTTCCAAAATCTATACTAATAAAAGGCAAAGCCCTCACTGACTGACTGACTCACTGACTCACTCACTGACTCATCACAAATTCTCCAACTTCCCGTGTTAGTAGAAGGCTGAAATTTGGCAGGCTCATTCCTTACAGCTTACTTACAAAAGTTGGGCAGGTTTCATTTCGAAATTCTACGCATAACAGTCATAACTGGAACCTACTTACGTACATATATATGGCCATAGCCTGTAGCTCGGTCGCCGTGTGAGGCAGAGTTGCGTCCCTCATCGTCACGTCTCCCACATAATTGAGTGCCTGCCCATATAAGGCCGTTTGTCAGCAGCAATCCAATAGACATGCTGCCGCTAAATATTCACGGGTGAAGGACTGTGCTTATGCAAACGAAGATGAGATGGTCAGGGATAGAATAGTGTTTGGCACAAACTCAGCGAAAGTGCGAGAGAAACTTTTAAGTGCCGGGTCTGAGCTAACATTAAATGACGTGGACATCGCAAGATCGCACAAGATACTCGCGAGATACAAGTTTAATGAGAAGACGCAGTGTATAAACAAGACTTTTGATCACTTTGTAACGGAGTTAAAATTGCTGGTGAAGGACTGTGCTAATGCAAACGAAAATGAGATGGTCAGGGATAGACTAGTGTTTGGCACAAACTCAGCGAAAGTGCGAGAGAAACTTTTAAGTGCCGGGTCCGAGCTAACATTAAATAAAGCCGTGGACATAGCAAGATCGCACAAGATAGCACAACCACAGCTGAGAACCTTCACGGCTCACGTGAACTGACTATGAACGCTGTACTCACACAGAAAGCAAGAGCTCCAAAGAGCGCTGAACAAAAAATGCATTACACAATTGAGAAGGCAGCAAAAGAATACGAAGCGTGTGATACATACAAGCATATCCATAAGTGCAGGTACTGTGGAAACAAAGCACACTGTGGAAAAAGTCAATAAAGTAAGACAGTGTAAAAAATGTGGTAAATTGAACCACTTCGCTAAAGTTTGCAGGACTGGGAAAGGTAAACCCGTGCATGCAGTGTGTGATGTCTCAGATAAAGAGGATGAAGAGCTGTTTATTGATGCAGTAATAAAGGAACAACCCTCTGAATCTGAACAAGCATTTGTAGACATATCAATAGGAAAGCAAGGTGTAAAGCTTAAGTTTAAATTAAGTTCATAGACACTGTGAACGCGGCCCGGACACAGACAGGCGGACATGTTGTTTGCCACCACCACACGTTTATTTACAATATTTACAATAAGATCAAGTGCACACAAACAAACCCCAACACAGTCCTGGCCACACAATGCCTTCTCTTCGGGCCGCCTCCACTCTCTTCTCCTGCCTTGTCCTGCCTCCACCCGACTCCAGCCTCGAATGAAGGGAGACGGCCACTTTTATATCCTGGTGTGGCAGAAGTGCTGAGGTCCAGGGTCCCCAAGGCATTGGGGCGCCCCCTGGCGGTGAACACGGGTACCTACAGGGTTGGGCTTCCAAGCCATCTACCCGTGGCCACCAAAGCAACCAGGAAGGCAGCCCCCACATGATCCAGGGTGGGCATTGACCCTCTTCCAGTCCCTCAAGGCGTCCCAGCCGGGTCGTTGCCCCTGGCATCCCTGACAACACGCTGCCGCTAAATATTCGCAGGCAAATCCACAACTTAATACCGGGAATGCCTGTTAAACATCTTAGATTCATGAGTACCAATTTGGGTAGTGAACACTTCGATGAATGAAACCTGTTATCTTTACAACAGTTGACAAACACGGAATATAACTTGAACACAACACATCCTCCAAATACGAACCTGATTGAAACAAATAATAATAATCAAATCCTTGATGACAGCAACACTCATAACAGTCACAAAACAATTACATTGACAATCATGTTACGTTATTTTTAAAATGTTTCCTTTTCTTTTTCATAACCTCTTTAACACACTACTGTTTGCTAGTGTACTATACAGGTCATAAAATGAATTGTTCCAAATATCATATATACCTATGTCTCTGTTTTTTGTCAGTGTGGCTTTGACATCATGGGCCATAAGGTGCAAACTAATTCAGCGTAAGCAGGAACACTCAATAAAACTCAATGGAAAAAATTAAAGTGACAATGACATACCAGAAAGGCAGGATACAGCAGCGTTTGTGTGTCAGCTTTTATCCCTCCCGATCAAAGAATCTCCAGTTCCATTGTCTCAAAACACCACTCACATCTATAGTTATTTGCAGTTTCAAATAAAAACTAATAGTGTCGGATAACGGGGGCGGTAGTATGTATCGTGATTGTGACCGAGAGAATAAAAGTGAAAAAAACGCTTTTACAAGTACTATAAATTTACACCAGCTGTTACAGACACAAATCAAATGTATGTTTTTATTGTTTAATATTAACAATAAGAGCAGTTAAATACTCAAAACAGTAAATTTAAGAAGCATTTAGGATTGAACTGGGGGACTCTTGATTACAAATCAGCAGTTCTTACCGCTGCGCCACGGAAGCTGTTGAATCATCGTTGCACCTTTTGTGAAAGTGTTCATTTGATCTTTGGACTTCAGGATTCACATATTATAAAGTTTATGTCTACATTTTGTCATTTATTACTAGAATATGAAAAAAGTTTCTATTTTAACGATGTGTTTACATAGATTGTTGTAGAAACTGTGGAGCCGACCCGGACACAGACAGGCAGACATGTTGTTAATCACCACCACACGTATTTATTTATAATTATTTACAATATTTATAAGTCACTAAGACACAGTCCCGTGCACAAACCCCCAACACACACAGTCCTGGCCTTTCTTCGGGCCGCCTCCACACTCTCTTCTGCCTCGTCCTGCTTCCACCTGACTCCAGCCCTGAATGAAGGGAGACGGCCCCTTTTATCCATGCCCCGGATGAGTTCCAGGTGTTTCCGACACTCCCCCATTGGCCACGCCCCAGCGTGGTGAAAGTGCCGGCTGTTCTCCCAGCAGCTCTCCGGGTGTTCTTTTAATTCTTCCCCCCAGCACTTCCTGGTGTGGCGGAAGTGCTGAGGTAACAGGTCCCCAAGGCAATGGGGCGCCTCCTGGCGGTGACCATGGGCCCCTACAGGGTGGGGCTTCCATGCCCTCAACCCGTGGCCCCCAAAGCAACCAGGATGGCGGCCCCTACGTGATCCAGGGTGGGCGCAGACCCACATCCAGTCCCTCACGGCGTCCCGGCCGGGTTGTTGCCCCTGGCATCCCTGACAAAACAGAACATGCATGTGTTCCGAATAACAATCTATTATTTCTAAACAACTCTAGGTACCTGAATTGCAGATAATCAAGGCTTGAGCTGGGAGAACTTTGTGTTTGTTCTGCGGGGGTGGTGGGGATAGTATAGTAGTACAGTCTTTGACTTAGAATTGCTTCAATTTAGATTACCCATAATGCATATTAACTTACTGGCCAATAGTGATTTGGATAAGTCTGGCTACCCTTTTCTTTATAATGGCACAAAATTTAGTAGCTTCTAATATGTATGATTTTTCACATATGCAGTAATGTTTGTTAACTATGTGTGAAAGATTTACATATACACTCACTAACATTCTTAAGTACTCTAGGACAAATGTTATCTGGTTGCACTGAATTGTTTGAATTCAACCTTTTTAATCCAAGCAAAAATTATCTTTCTGCTACAGTATCTTTAAATCATGGAATACATCCTTAATGGTCCCAATGACTGCTGAGTGGTTATTGACTTGTTCATATACAGTATGAAGATGTCACAAAAATGAGAATTTAGAGTACTGCTCTTGCTATTTCACTATCTGCCATTACCATTTCTAATACACTTAATTTCCTACTTGACCATTACTTTATTACTAAAAGATTGAAAGAATCCCCTAGGGTTACCTTTCACATTTTCTGCCACATTTCTTTCCAAATGCCTTTAGTTCTTGTGGTGTCTAAATTTTGGAATGAACTTCTCTTGCGGTGCATGTAAAATGATTTTCAAACTGTTCCACTGCTCCTCAACTTTGTCCACCCTTTGACTTAGTCCATAGAGGGTGCTCCCTTATCTGTGCAGGCTGGAGTCAAGTTTTGTAGGTAATTAGCTGTGCTTCCTGTCTAAGACACGTTGAAAACTAAGTAATTAATGTAGTCCTCAGCATTAACATTTGCACTGCACCATGCAATGCAGGTCTCTTTTAAGTGCCATTTGGTATGGGACTTGTAAAAGCATGTTATTATTTGTGATTAGAATGACAAAGACATAACCAGATAAACACATACACTTATCCTTTAATTAAGGTGGATTAGAACAATTTTAAAATCATTATCATTTGATTTTTTTCATACAAGAACATTTTTTGTGAATCATGAGGTAGAATAGTGCAAGTTGTAAAATATTTTTATTGTTAATTCTTTGTAAAGTGCAAAATTATGTTTTGTTTGTTAATTCTATGATATCAGGAATGTGCATTTCTGTAACAAATCATTGTCCTCACAATACAAGTCTTGTAAATCTTTAATTTGTGTATAAGATAGATTTGGAAGTCATGATCATCCCAATCCTCATCTAGAAAATGTACTCTACAGCTCCTCTGTCTCATAAGATTTCTATGGTGACCTACTAATTTAATACAGTAAAAAATGTATTCTAATTTTTTTTCTGTCTAGACCTCATTGTAGTATTTTCATACACTACTTGAACCTTAACAAATGAAAAAAAAAGGTTTTTTGTTTTTCCAGTGACAGTTTTATAACTAAAATTATTATAGAAAATAACACAATCTTCAATCTCTAATTTATCGTCTCGGAAACATAAAGCTTCAAAAAAAAAAATTGGTGACTGATTTGCATTTACAGAAACAATGGAAAATATTCGACTCAGTCTGCCCCATATTCAGGTCGATAGAGCAACAGTGCATCTTCCTTGTTGCAATTAAAAGGCAAAGGCAAAAGGGGTTTCCAATGCCTTTAACTGTAGCCCACTTGCCTTTATTGCATAAACTCCCAATTCAACAGGACATGCTATACAAAATTTTGTTACCAGCATCAGCTTCTGAGTGTTTCTTTTATATCTCTGTCTTTCCAATATTATGTTAATCTTTCCATCACACTACTGAGATAACCCAGTATTTTCCTAACTATTAAATCTGCTTCATCACTACAATTAAGGCCTACTAAACCAATATATAGTGTAAAAAATCATTATTCCCAAGCCCTTTAGCCAAGCATTGTTGCTAGCATATTACAGTCTCCGCAATGTTATAAATATCTGTTTCATTAGCTGCTGTAAGGCAGAATTGATAAGAATGCCATTTGTTTTCTGCTGCTATTTGTAGCATACTCACATAATCACATATTTAAAAAGGATAATAAAAATGATAGATAAAGACGTTTAGGGAGAAAGGCTATTATAATGAAGTGTTTACACATTTAATATGGTTTGTTTAAAGTGATGTGTAAGCTGATGTTAAACATAGATATTGATTAAAATGACTGAAGTGATCCCAGAACTAACAATATGGTTGTACTCTGTTCATAACATGAAAATAAAATAATGGTAAGCATATGCAGAACCAATATATTATCTACATTATACTAGAAGTTTAAATACATTATTTTTCTTCTGCTTTATAAGGTCAATTATTCAGCAACAGGAATCATGAAGCTTTATAAATAAGAAATAGTTAATAATATTGTTAGATTACCAAGGAAATTATTAACAAGTCTACAAGACCGATGAAAACAAACTGTACACTTTTTTCTTTTTATGTGTTTCATGTAGTCCAAAATAATATCCTTTTAGATGATGCTATATGGATATCTTAAAACCCCAAAAAGCTGCTTCTCTGTAAGAGTTTGTAGGTTTTACATTTCTGGTGTGAACATAAATTGATTTTCTTGGTTAGTCTGTTAAATAACTTCAGGAATGTGACCAACAGGACTAGTTTTTTTGTCCCACCCAGTGTTTTTGGACAAGGCTTCTCTTTTCTTACTCATACCTGACTTTCTGGAATTTCATGGAAGAGACCAGAACAGTCTTTAAGTATCTTAATCTGCTATACACATCCCACTATTGCATTACTTTGGGTCCTGGGCATGTTGCTGAAAGAGGCAGCATGGACTGTGATCATATATCTAGTAGATTGTCTTAGCTCTGGCTCATTATGCGGCAAATTGCCAACATACTTAGGTACCATGAACTCATATGTTAAATATGACTCTTTAAGAGGCTTTGATTTTCTATAAATATGCCACTCACAGTGTATTATACGTCAGAAAAGTTGTTCTTGACTTTTACTTTTTCAAGCTCAGAACTGAAGCTAAGGACTATTAAAGAAATCTGACAGTGATGCCATTTTACATTCTTTTGTTCTATAGTATGTGAAATGAGTTTTGTCATTATATGTCCCATTGGGGTTTTGCCTCAGTACCAATGATTGCTTTTCAGTTTTGCTGTTCCTATATATTATGCATGGCATGGGGCATTTCAACATTTATATAGAGATTATAGTTTAATGTCTTGACAGTAGAGATATTCCCCCAAGGTTATGATTTTAGATATCCACTTTGCATTTAAGAAACTTTCATATGTGAAACTCCTTCAGGGAGCTGTGCTCAACAACTTCTTCCCACAAGACATACATTGTCTAAGAGCAAAGGAGTTCCTCCTAACCTTTGAGACCTCATACTCTTTCTACGCCAAAGGGACCATCATCAGTGTAAATTAAGAGATATGTTGCTTGATTTGTTGAAAACAATCTAACCAAATTTCTCTAGAAAATGTGATTTATGTAAGTCTTGCATAAGATGCTAAATATTTGCATTTATTTCTGAGTCCAACTTAACCATTAGGAGAAAAATTAAAATGTGCCTAGCTTAAAAAGGAAGAAAAGCAGGTAAAAATAGAGGTGTTTTACTGCTTGTGAAGTCCAGGGATATAATTTATTTCCTGTAAAGAATTTTCTTTATAAAAAATTACTTTAAAACTTGTAACACTATCATTTATTACTCACAATTAAACACATTGTAGATACATTATTATGTACATAAACCCTAAATACTTCACCAACAACCTTTATTACTGACCTTCATATGGATGCATGGGTTATGCAGCTTTTTTATGTTCTCTTTTGTGTATCAGCAAAAAACAGGAGGAGGAGAGCATCCAATCATGCAATGATTTTTCCAGTCCTCCAGTATTTGCAGTCCTAGCTTCCTTCAGCCACCGCTTCTAGTGTTCACTGAGAACTGGGTCATTGCTTGTCATTACATGTCTGTAACATGGTAAGACTCATTAGTTTCCTAATTGACTGTAATCCATCTCTTACTCTGCATATGTTATATTGATCCATTTCTGGGATTTGTTTCTGACCACACCTCCAGGATACGTTTGATAAATATATTTCTGATATACCTGGTGCTTCATACTTGAAAACCCGAGCAGGGTTATTGCCCATGATGTACTCATAATGGTCTATTTGCTGTACACTACCAAGTCACATTCAGGACCACACATCATAAGAAATGCACACATTGTAATAAGAATGAGCAGGAGACATCAAAGGTGTGGGGCAGCCACTCATATAATATGCCCTGGCTACAAATGGGTAAATTTGGTTGACTTGTGTTCAGCTCAAAGTTCAAAACAGAACTGTCTCATAGGGATAAAGATGGTGAATTTAAATGTTGAGATCGGAAGAGACTGGGACCAGAAGTGACATCATCGTGGGCAAAAGGACTGGAAGTTACATCATCATGGGCCCCAAAACCGGAAGTGACGCCATCATGGGTGCCGGTACCCAGTTGTATTTCCCATGAATGGTCTGCAGAGGATTGTGAGAGAAAGTCAGTGCACCTGGCCACCCCCTGGTCTGGTGTGGAATTATCACTATTCAGGCCCATTAGCTGAGCGCTTAGTTATAAAAGAAGAAAACTACAGGACAATGATAAACACATGTTGGAACAATATCTGTGGAGGTTTCAAAATAATCAGATTTCCCGTGTGCCTGTGTGTGTTTGCCCTGCAATGGAAAAGCTCCCTTTCCAGGGTCTGTTCCCACCTAAGACCTGCGTTAGCTGGGATTGGCTCCAGCAGACCCCTGCAACCCTGTTCAGTGGTTTAAACAATGACTGACTGACTGCCTGACTTCTTTTTGGACCACAATCATTCTTCAGAAGAATATTTATTTCCTGTATCTTTTCATCCTAAATGTATAAATTCATTTCAGAAAAGGTAACAGTTTTGGGCTTCCATTTTAAAAATCAACTGTATTTAAAAAAGGTGTACATGAAGAACAAAATGAATATATCTAACCAGCAGAGTGCAAATTAGGGGCATTTCTGATTTCTGAATCATATAATTGTCACTGTGGGCTGTGGTTTCATGTTCAGTATGTATGCAATGCTGTTTTACCATATTATCTGTAATATTAACTGTAATATACTGTAGAAAATAGCCTGGCAACGGACAGAAACACAGACCCAGAATGTCCAGAACACACATGTTCATTTCTTTAAACTGGCCCGCACACAACACAGTCACTCCAATAACAAAATCCCTTTCTTTCCTTTCGCCGCCTCTACTCTTCTCTTCCCAAGCTTCATCTTCCTCCTCCTGACTGTGACTCCTGAACGGAGTGAGGCGGCCTCCTTTATAGAGACAGTCTCATGATTAACCTCCAGCAGCACTTCCAGGTGTGGTGGAAGTGATGTATAGGAACTCCGCACCTCTTCTGGCCCAGACTCTGGAGCTGTCCAGGTGCCTCCTGGTGATGACCATGGACCCCCAGCGGGTTGAGCTTCTGAGCTCCAAATCCATAGCCCTGATGTAAACCCAGGGGGCTGCCCTCTCGTGTCCCGGGAAAGGTACTCCTGATACTATGCCCATTCCCCCGGTCTTCTCTTATAAAGGGTGTCCCGTCCGGGCACCATCCCTGGCCATCCATCACAATACGTAAGGACTAAAGACCTTACTGATCTACCATTCCTTCCTTTCAGTGGAAGTAAAAGAGTGCACTTCTGTAAAAGAGTCTCATTGGAGACCTGGAGAGCTTTGGTACAACACTGTGGCTAGATAAAGCTTACAGTACATACAACTAGAGCAAACTCATAATAAACTGAAGCTCAAATGAACTGCTTTTGCTAATTTTAATTTCAGTTCTTTCTTCATCATGCAAGCCAAGTGATTGAACTGACTAGATTACATAAAATCATAAAGAATATTGCAAATGGGAGTTATTCAACAGTAACCTCAAGAGAGGTGCAAATTTCTTGCAATGATTGCAAAGCTTGACAGACCCTTCCAATTATGCATTGATTTTTTTGAACCCCAAGTAAAATATCTTTCCTTTTAATGCTTTCATGGTTGAATAAGAGCAGTTTTAATGGTTCTCACAAGATACAATGATAGTTGATGATGAGGCATGTATATAAAAAAATATTAGCAATTAAATAGCACTGCTAACACAATAAATCAGGATAAATCTGTGCTTTAACCTGAAGCAAAAGGTATTTACTGGCATTATATACAAAGTGCGCATAAGGCAACAGATGCTTCCACTAAATAGTAAGCAAAACTATTTATAATTTAAAAGAAGTACTGTAGTGAAACTCAACATCTGTTAATATTGCATTATTTCAAATGCATCATTAATGAATAAGACTTGTTTTAGGGGATATAATTAACAAATTATAAATGTACTCAATGGATATTAAAACCACAATTCTTTAAAATATACTGCTTTTTAGTTGTAATTTTAATTTTCTCACAAAGTTTAAGAAAGATTTGTTTGAGAAAACAAAAAAGAAAGTTTGGTGTAATGCCGGATTCTAAACAGCTATCTTATTATAAACAGGTAAACAGTCTGGAGTTATACTGTACATGTTGTGCACCTTCATTGTTTATTCTTAAGTGTCTTGTCTGTGTGCTATTAGATTAAAAAAGAATGCTGGTCTGCCATGCCATATTTGTAAACATGGTGAGGAACTGTTTTGCTGGCCAAATTCACTGGGGAGTTGTAAGCAATCTAGCAATGTTCTGCTTATTTCTCCAAAGGTAAATAAAATAACACCATTCTGTATGTTTTAACACTGACAGGAGCCTAGTTCTTTCCATAGCTACAGTATCAATATTAACTTCAAGATATTAATTAAAGACCCCCTTTCATTTTTAAAGCATTAATTCCTAACTTTTGATAATGACAAAATGCAGCTGTGCCAAGTTAATTATGCTGCACTTAGACTTTCATTGTATCTTAATTCCTTGATTAGTTTGATTCAGTTCCATTAACTGAATTAAAATTTTAAAAAAAGTTGTGTTGAGTTATTGATTCAACTGAGACAGACATAGTGAATGCAAATCAGTAATTTTTTTTTTTTTGCTAAAATGAACGAGCAAAGCTTGCTGAAAGAGACTTTGCAAGGCTTTGCTTTGGGAATGTACAGTGTAAAACCAACAGGAGGTACACATTTCTATCAGTTAACTGGTGACTACTGTACTTGAATAACTTCTCTATTCCGTGAGGTTATGTTTAGAACAATACTACTGTAAATAAAGAGTAGCACAGTGGTGCAGTGGTAGCACTGCTGCCTCGTAGTAAAGAGACAAGGGTACACCAGGCTAACACAATGGAACATTTTAAAAAAACTGCTAGAATCCCATTGTTTTAATTTGGCTTTTTTCATAGCTACATTTTGGCTACTAGTTTAGTACTCTTATATAGACACAGAATTATCATATCCTTCAGGGATTTACAATCTTTACTAATCTCTACTTTTCTTCTCAGGTTCTTCTGTGGTGGTGTGTTGTGCCACCACAACCCCCTGATCAAGGCACTGAGCAGCCACCAGTGATGCTGGAACGAAAGTGGGTGCTTCAGCTGTCTACGAGAATGACTGCAACAAATCTTCTCAAACAAAGCATGAAAACAATGAGGAATGACTTAAGAATTCTATTGTTCAGTAGAATGCCCAGTGGAGACTGAGTGGTCTTTTGCCTTGTAGATTTTGTTTTTTCTTTTTCCAACTTAACTGTTTTCTTTTTTTACTTTTTCTTGCCTCCTAGCCATCTGACCTTATCACTGGAATCATCTTTAGAGACTTACATCATATTGTATATGAGGATCCCACCATTCTACTAATTATATATCTCTTTTATAAGATCATATAGATGTATTTTTTCTTTGTTATTTATTAATATACTTACCAAATTTGATTTGTTTTTCTTTTCTTGTAACATTCTCTTTGACATCATGCAAAGAACTTTGAGCTACACTGTTTGTATGAAAATGTTCTACATAAATAAATGTTGTTTTTCACATCCCAGGTCGTCCTTGTGTGGAGTTTGCATGTTCTCCCCATGTCTGTGTGGGTGTCCTCGAGGTGCTCTGGTTTCCTCCCACTGTCCAAAGACATGCAGGGTAGGATTCCTGGTGATGCCAAATTGGCCCTAGTGTGTGCTTGCTGTATGTGTGTGTACATACTGCAATGGACTGGCATAATGTCCATTGTTTTGTTCCTGCCTTGTGCCCTGTGCTTGCTTGGATAGGACTGGATTAAGTGGGTTATAAAATGACATCACATGACTGCTGTAAATACAGAAATAGTTATAGTATTTATGTGGCAAATTTATTGGAAGAGAATAGCCACACCTTTAAAAATGTAAATGTCTAAAATGCCTAAAACTAAACTAAGATTAATAAATAATATTTTTTTTATAACTGCTTTGTGTTGTTATTTAATGTATTTATGCAGAAGATGCAGACGAGCAGTGATACCCAAAAGCTTCTTAGCAGAACCTTCCACCAGCTCCCTCTGCTCAGCTTGTTTTCATAGAGCCATCTGTAACCATCAGAGGTAACTGCATTTTTCATTTATGTCACACAATCCAATCCATTTCTTCTAGAGCTACGTTATACCTATTTGGTTCATAGTGATTGTCCGCTTTCACTAAGTGGTCCATTTTCTCTGGTGGTATTACTCTAGTTGACTAACCCAGCAAAGACGCTTGCTGGGAGATCTTTCCCAATGTTCTTTAGTTGTTTCAAACTGGCAAGTAGTGAAAATTTTGTGTTTTATGCTTTATCTGTCCTGTGTGTACATTATGTTTGGTTTTTTTTAATACATCTGTTTAATACATTTAATACATCTGTCATCAGCTCTCTTCACCTTTTCCTTTCTATTTAACTAGCTAACTCCAGTCTTAAGTGATTGTGATCCTAGTTCTTTTTTTCTTAACTAAAGAGAGTGAACTCTTTTTATTTGTCTGTGCAACTGTCCCATCCCATCTACCATTAGCTGCCTATCCGCTGTCTTGTTCTTGCAACAACACCTGATTATCTGCTCAGCCTACCAATTTTGAACACCAGCTCATTTTTCTTTGTGACCAACTGCTTCTCCTCATGGATGACACTTAACACCTGGGCATCAGTAACTGCATTGAAGAGTTTTTGAAATATGATTATATTCCTGGAATAGGTTCAGGTGTTACCCTGTGCTTAAAAATAATCATTCTTGTTCATACCTAGTTTTAATTATGTTTTTCTAAACCTGGGTTTTGGTTCTGTTTCTTAAATAATATTTCAATGTTTTGCAAACTATTATTGACAATATACCCTACTTCAATTACTGACCACAATTCTGTATACTTTCTCTGTCACAAACATAAAATAACAGTGACCCGGCTGGTATAAAAAAAAGTATTGTTTTTGTTTCTTTTTTCTTGGATAAGTGAATAATATTACAATAATCATTGATACAAAATGTCATTTTCTAACCCACTCAGTCCAGACCTGGGTCACAGGAGCCTATCCCAGCTAGCAGAGGCCACAAGGCAGGAAAAAATCCTGGACAGGGCACCAGTCCATTGCAGGGCAAACACACACACGGGCCAATTTAGCATTGCCAATCTGACAAACCTGAATGTCTTTGGGCCTGTGGGACAAAACCCTCAGCTAGAGAACAAGCCAGCTCCATATAGGAAGGACCCGTGAAACAAACACTGGTCTCCTTACTGCAAGGCAGAAGCACAATCAATGCGCCATCATGCTGCCCTGACACAAAACTTGAAAAAAGATTTTCAGTTTTCACCCCAATAAAGCCTAATGAACACACAAGTCTTCACCTGAAATATAACATTCATATTAAAAACTTCTTCTTTTGGCTGCTCCCATTAGGGGTTGCCACAGCGGATCATCTTTTTCCATATATTTCTGTCCTCTACAGCTTACTGTGTTACACCCATCACTTGCATGTCCTCTCTCACCACATCCATAAACCTTCTCTTAGGCCTTCCTCTTTTAATCTTGCCTGGCAGCTCTATTGTTAACATCCTTCTCCCAATATACCCAGCATCTCTCCACTGCACATGTCCAAAGCAACGCAGTCTCACCTCTCTGACTTTGTCTCCCAACCTTCCAACCTGAGATAACCCTCTAATGTACATATTCCTAATCCTGTCCATCCTCGTCACACCCAATGAAAATCTTAGCATCTTTAACTCTGCACCCTTCAGCTCTGTCTCCTGCTTACTGGTCAGTGCCACCATCTCCAACCCATATAACATATCTGGTCTCACTACCATCCTGTAGTCCATCCCTTTCACTCTTGCTGATACCGTCTGTCACAAATTACTCCTGACACTCTTCACCACCCATTTCACCCTGCCTGCACTCTCTTTTTCATCTCTCTTCCACAATCCCCGTTACTCTGTACAGTTGATCCCAAGTATTTAAACTTCTCCACATACGCCAGCTCTACTCCCTGAATCCTTACCATTCCACTGACCTTCCTCTCATTTACACACATGTATTCTGTCTTGTTCCTACTGACCTTCATTCCTCTCCTCTCAAGAGCATAGCTCTACCTCTCCAGGGTCTCTTCAACCTGCTCCCTACTCTCGCTACAGATCACAATGTCATCTGCAAATATCATAGTCCACGGGGACTCCTGTCTAATCTCGTCCGTCAACCTGTCCATCAACATTGCAAATAAGAAAGGGCTCAGAGCTGATCCCTTATGTAATGAGTAGTGAGAAAAGTGCTATATAAATGCAAAGACTTATTATTATTATTATCCCACCTCTGGGGGAATGCATCTGTCATTCTTCCCTCTTACATATCCTGTACCACTCTTACATACTTTTCTGTCACTCCCAACTTCCTCATACAATACCACAACTCCTCTTGCAAAGCATCCCGTCATGCTTTCTCCAGGTCCACAAAGACACAATGTAAATCCTTCTGGCCTTCTGTATACTTCTCCATCATAACCCTCAGAGCAAAGATTGAATCTGTGGTGCTCATTTTTGGCATGAAACCATACTGCTGCTCACTAATCATCACCTCCCTTCTTAACCTAGCTTCCATTACTCTTTCCAATGATGTCATGCTGTAGCTCATCAGTTTTATCCCACTATAGTTACTACAGCTCTGCACATCCCCCTTATTCTTAAAAATCAGTACCAATACACTTCTCCACCATTCCTCAGGCATCTTCTCACTTTCCAATATTCCATTAAACAATCTGGTTAAAAACTCCACTGCCATCTCTCCTAAACACCTCCATGCTTCCACAAGTATGTCATCTGGATGAACGGCCTTTCCATTCTTCATTCTCTTCATAGCTTTCCTTGCTTCCTTCTTGCTAATCAGTTGTACTTCTTGCTTCACTATCTCCGCATCAACCAACCTTCTCTCTCTCTCATTCTCTTCATTCATCAGCCTCTTAAAGTACTCTTTCCATCTGCTTAACACACCTTCCTCGTTTGTGACTTTGTTTCCATCTTTATCACCCTAACCCGCTGCACATCTTTCCCAGCTTGGTCCCTCTGTCTAGCCAATCGGTACAGGCCTCCTTAGTGTCCAACATCTCATACAACTCATCATACACCTTTTCTTTAGCCTTCTCCACCTCTCTCTTCACCTTGCGCCGTATCTCCTTGTACTCTTGTCTACTTTTTACATCTCTATGACTATCCCACTTCTTCTTTGCATCCTATTTCTCTGTAAACTCTACTGTACTTCCCCATTCCACCACCATGTTTCCTTTTTCTCCTTCCACTGTCCAGATCTCACGCCAAACACCCTTCTTGCTGTCACCCTTACTACTTCCACTGTAGTTGCCCAGGTGTCTGGTAACTCTTCACTGCCACTAAGTGCCTGTCTAATTTCCTCCCTAAATTCAACCTTGCAGTCTTCCTTTTTCAACTTCCACCATTTGATCCTTGGCTCTGTCCTCACTCTCCTCCTCTTCTTGATCTCCAATGTCATCCTGCAGACCACCCTCATATGCTGTCTAACTACACTTTCCCCTGCCACTACTTTGCAGTCTTTAATCTCTTTCAGATCGACTCTTCTGCATAGGATATAATCTACCTGTCTGCATCTTCCTCCACTCTTGTACATCACCCTATGTTCCTCCCTCTTCTTAAAATACTCATTCACCACAGCCATGCCCATCCTTTTTGCAAAATCCACTATTCTCTGACCTTCTTCATTCCTCTCCTTGACACCATACTTACCCATCACCTCCTCATATCCTATGTTCCCTTCACAAACATGTCCATTGAAATCCGCTCCAATCACCACTTTTAGTCCTTTTCACATTGAAAACTATTGTGACTAAAGTAGTTAGGACACATTGTATATAAAATAAAGTGCTTTGTTTTGCACAACAAAACAAAACAAATTTACACACTTAAAAATACATGAACTTCAAATAATCAAGATATTATATCTAGCTTAAGACATGCTACACAGTTTTTAAAAATTAGTAAAATTTATTTGAAGAGTTTTCCCTTTGAATTAATCAATTGTTTAAGATTATTATTATTATTATTATTATTATTAGATACTACTACATCTGCACATTGTTTTGATTTGATGAGTGTATTGTCATCAATTCATTATTTCTAGTAGATAGATAGATAGATAGATAGATAGATAGATAGATAGATAGATAGATACTTTATTAATCCCAAGGGGAAATTCACATACTCCAGCAGTAGTATACTGATACAAAGAAACAATATTAAATTAAATAGTAATAAAAATGAAAAAAAAAAAATATATAAAAATAAATATAAATAAAAATAAATAATATTATAGTAATATACTTTGTACTATAATACTGAATACTGCATGAATGGAGGGAGTAGAGTGTGGATTGTTTTTGGCCATTTTAGGTGTATTTCCAGTTCTTCTTTTCTTAGTTCTATTTTGTCATTTGGCCAGAAGAAAGAGAAAAAAACACATTTTCACTCGATTTCTGCTGGATCATTATTGTTTTGAATGGCTTAAGTGAAATATATAATTGGCAGACAGAGCTGTTTTCAGGAAATAAAGCAGGAGTTATTGCCAGAAAATCTATTGCATGAGGAAATTGTGGGTCAAAACCAAAATTTTCAAAGGAAAAAGAATGTCAATTGGGAGAAAACCAGAGTCTCTAATAGGGACTTTCCCACAGCCAGAATCACAATAACTTTATATTTAAAACCGCAGCAAGGACCAGACAAACTGGCTGACTCTACACAGGTGTTTATCTCTCTCGTGAAAAGAAGCAGGCAGTCATGGCAGGTAGGCTGGGGGAAAAAAAGAAAGAGGAAACAATTACTTCTGGACAAAAATATAGACAACAGCCCACAAGCACAGTAATTGGCCATGAGCACAGAAACACCAGATCTGAGGTCCAGCAGACGACTCTCCGAAAAAACAGTGGCGGTTGGAAATTCACTAACAAAGAGAGAGAAAGAGACGAGCTGCTGTTTCAAATAAATTGCGGTAAAATTGTTCAGAAACATGTGAAGTAACAAAAAAATACATTAATATATGCCCTCCAGGAATCAAAATAAAATGACAGGTTGCATCGAGAAGAGAGGCTAACTCAACCTGAAAGAAATAAGAACGAAACTCTTGCACTAGCTATTTCCTTCAGGCCCTATGACTAAAATAAAATAAAAATCTCCTTTTTTGTTTCTTTTGCTCAGTTCACTGTTTTTTTTATTCAGCAATTCAGCTGAAGTCCAGACAAGCACTTTTTATTAATGACATGGTTGTACGCACATGCACAGATGCTGAACATCAAAATACTGTACAATGCAAAAGAAAAGTAATAAGTAAATATCACAAAGAATAACCAGCACAAAAGAAAATAAACAAACACATCCAGCATGCCCATATTTCCAAAGCTCTACTTTGTATTTGTTGTCATGCTGGCAGCTGTTGAACTAGCAGGCACATAAATGTAAATTAAAATAAATAGTAAAATACTGAAATATACAATAAATGTTGCAGAGTCACTAAGATTTTCACATTAACAGGGACAAAACATTATGTAGCGTGTGGTGTAAAAGATGTAACAAAAATGTTAAAGATTTGGCTGGTTTTGATTTCAGCTATCAAGTGTACTGTATCTCTGCCAAGGCATATTTTAGGATGACGTTCATTATGGAAAAGTCCTGTTTAAAACGGAGTGTTTCTCTCTGAAATTTGGAAGTTAACTACAAATTTTTATAATAATTGCTGTGTTGATCAAATAAGATACTGACCTTGTTAAATATTTAGGCAATGATTAAGCTATTAAATGAAGCGCACATCCGTTTTTTTGTCTTGTTTTGAGGAACGTAAAGCTGTTTGCTGATAGGATGAGATTAATTACAAATGGTATTTAAGTTTAGATTTATTGTTATGTGTACACAGTACCAAAGAGATTCTTTTTCAGAATGTCTCCCATAGCAATAGTAGTAAAAAACCAATAACACCCAATGAATACAATCCTGAGCATTAAGTGAAATATCAGACAGTATATACAAGAAACCCACCTCAGAAATGCTCATGTAGTTGTTAGTATGTGTGACCTTTGAGCAGTGAAGTGAGTGCTGTATGTACCTGTACCATTTTCTAGAATGAAGTAGGGATTAAAATCACTCTGTAAGATGGCCAGTGTCCTCAAACAACTTTGCCTTTCATGTGAGATATATACACTATGACCAGTGGTGGATGTCACAGAGCCCCAAACCCATGCCCAATAACCCAGTCATGGGTTCAAATAATGAATTTTTAATCCTTCCAACACCCTGTACAATAAAGCACAGCCCACTATCATACAAAATCAATGAAACTCTTTCTTCTGCTTTTTCATATGGACTCTGAGTCTCCGAGGTAAGGCAATGGGCTCCTTTTATGCTGGAGCGGGAATAGCTTCCACTGACCCATCATGATTTGTGGGAAGCACTTCTGAGTTGTTTGAGAACCAGGACAGTTCTCCCCTGACAGCACCCTCTTGTGGTACCCAGGGACTGTGACAGGGTTGCACTTCCAGACCCCAGTTCCCATGAACACCTGCGGGTGTCCAAACTGAGATACCTCCAGTGGAGCACTGCCACCGAACGTATCAGGGTTGGCACCATAAATCTTGTCAAGAGGTCATGCCATAGACCAGCTAGGATGCCCGTCTGTACTCCATCACTCACAACACATATATACATACTGTATTTGTATATATATATATATATATATATATATATATATATATATATATATATATATATAGTGTCCTGCGGTAGGTTGGCACCCTGCCCAGGATTGGTTCCTGCCTTGTGCCCTGTGTTGGCTGGGATTGGCTCCAGCAGACCCCCGTGACCCTGATGTCCTGAGCAGAATGGAATTATGTTTCAGTAATATTCTCAGCTGACTTCACCGCCAACTGGTATGCTTGCAGTCTTGACCTGAGCTATGCTGCTGCTGTAAAAGGATGGTAAATTGCCCGCGAGGACAGATTCCACTCTGCATGTATGAAAGCCATTAATGATAGGAACTTCAAGTGAACTTTTTTGAAGACAGCTGAAATATATTCTGTGAATGCCATAAGTGTTGCCGATTCCAAGAAATTTAATGCTCCTGACTCTCAGATCATGCATTCCTCTGAGGTACTATAGAACTAATTCCTAAAATCCATAGCAAGCCCTTTGAATTTTTTTTGGAACTAAGGAAGAAAATGTTGTTCTAGCGTATAGTTTATGCAGAAAGTTTGTGGTATCTTAGGATGAAGCAGTGTCAGTTTTTTGAACATCCTTAGACATAAGTTGTTGCTAAGAAGCATGTTGAAATTAGAAATGAGATAATCTGGTTTATGCTGGAAGTGACTAGGGGCCTCATGTATAGCGATGTGTGTATAATTCACACTAAAACATGGTGTACGGACAAAGTTGGAAATGCACAAAAAATGTAGATACTCAAAACCATGCGTAAGCCAACTTCCATGTATTTCCACTCCATAAATCCTGGTCAGCATGAAATGTAACGCACCTGTACATGCCTGCTGCCCCACCCTGACTCCTCCCAGAATTACACATCTTTGAATATACAAATCAATATAAATAGCACCTTATGTTCAGCATTTTGTGAAAAGTCAATGGCAAAAGCACAGGAAAAAAAACTGCATCAAATGCAAAGTGGAGGTCCTGCTCAGTGAAATAGGGGCAAGGGAAAACATACTGGCAGTCGTGTTAGCAACCAAAAGGAACTGATTGAATGGCACTAAAAAATTCCAAGTTCAGAAAGTCTCACAGTGCCAGAAATAAAAAAACAAGTGGTCAGATGTCAACGTCAAGGTGAAAAGGCAAGTTGTAGTTCACTGTCAGAGTGTCTTACAGAAGTGTATTAGTGCACAGAGAAAAGAAAAAGAAAATTAGGGACACAGTGAAGAAAAATTGGTTAAAATATTGACTTTTTTCTTGAAATTTCCACTTAAATCTTATAGTTTATTTTGTCATTAAATTAGAACATCATAAACTTTATCTTGAAATCAATTTTTAATTTACTAGAGTTTCTGAAATCCATCGTAACTAAAGTAGCATGTTACATGCTTTTTGTGTTCTATGTGTTTTATGTGTGTGAATCACTATGTGCTTTTTAAGTGGTATTTCTCTCTGTTACAGCTCTCTGAACATTTTAGAATAGTAAGATGCATTCTTGATATCATTTAAAGCATGTATTAAACATGTGGGGACATGATGGCACAGTGGTAACGATGTGCTGGCGCCCTATCCGAGGATTGTTCTTGACTCCCCCATCCATGGATTGTTCCTGCCTCCTGTAAGATGCTTGCTGGTACACGCACAACCCTGAATGGAATTATTTAATGCAGTAGTACTGTCTTTGTGAAACGAACTAACCTCCAAATCCTTCCATTTTTCTTTCTTCATGTAACCAATCACCACACAATGAGCTCTGTATATAAATGTAAACCAGCTGTAAGCAAAGAACGCTAATTCTTCAAAACTTTTATGGAACATTGAAAAATCTTCATTATACACATTTAATTATTCCATCCCAGGAAGAATCAAGAGTGAGGTAGGAGCAATCCCTAGATGGGGCAACATCTCATTGCTACTGCTGTGCCACCGTGCACTCACGTGTTTAATTATTAACAGTATACATTATTTGAAGGAAGTTAATGATTTATCTGCAAAATGTAATATGTTAACTTAAATGAATTTCATCATAAAAGTGTTATCAGGTATATATCCTAGTATTCTAACAGCACATAGCTCCAAGAGGATAGCTCTTGGATATCTAAATCGACTTAGAAGCCATTTATTATCATCTGTAAATATGCACACTCTTCTATTGAATTGAACCGAATTCCTTTATTGTCATTGTATGGTACAATGAGATTCAATATGCAAATCCTTGAAAAACTTATTTTCCTATAAAATGATCAAATAACAATAATAATATAATAAAAAATAATGAAAAATATTCAATATGAAAGCATAAGTACAATAAACATGTACATACAGTGCAGATGGTTCATGATGTGGCCCAGGTTGTGCAATGTTAAATTTGTAGTGGAAGTTTACAATGAAATAATTATAATTATAAATACAAGCAGTTCTACCAGGAGCACTTGATGGATTGATTGAGAGCGTTTATAGCTCTTGGGATGAAACTGTTTCTGAGCCTCGAGGTCTGTGCAGGAAAGGCTCTGAAGTGTTTGCCGGATTGGAGAAGTTCAAATAGACTGCAACAGGGTTGAGTGGAATCCATGCAGATTGCTGGTGGCTTTCCTTAGGCAGCGTGTGCTATAAATGTCCTTCAGGGTTGGAAGCTGTATGCTGATAATCCTCTGTGCTTGCGACACAACCTGCCATACAGCTTTCCGATCAGCTGCTGTGCAGCTATGATATCGTACACACATACGATGGGTTTAAATACTCTGGGTAGTGCACTGAGAGTAACAATGCTAAAGCAGCTATGGTATTTGGAATAGTTTATTTATTCTAGTCACCATTATATTGTTACAGAATGATTACACTCAAGTAAATGAAATTTGTAAACAATTTGCAATTAATTTTGGTGTATTTGATACAGCCCACATCACTAATGTGAATCTGAAAAATAGGGAGTGGTCTCCCCTAGACTTTTTCATACATTTAGATTATTTGAGGAATAAAGCGCCAGAAAATGATTATATTTTTATATTATGTACATTAAAGAACTATCAACAACAAATCAAATCAAATTAATGATATATTGAACAAGCCCATATATTGAAATAGCCCAAAAGTTGATAGAAATCTACATTTTGTACATAATACTTGTATGCAAGGTTTGGTTAACTTAAGTGAAAGTGTACTTAAGTTATCGTGTTTACACACACACACACACGCACAAAAATTCTGAATGCATTCAGAGATTAGTTTTACTGTATATTCTGCTAAGTAATAGGTGTATTTTGAGTTTCATATCATGTTAGATTGCAATAGTTTATGTATTGCTTAGTGACATTAAATAAAAATACAGAAATGACTGGCTATCTGGCTTCCACAAACAGGCAAGGCTTTAGTCTATTTCACTGGTATTTGGCACATTCATAAGGCAGCTATAGTGGTAACGACCTGCAGCAGGTGAAGATCATTAATTGCAAAATTGTAATCAAAATTCTTTATGCCTACTGATTTTATGAGTTCTGGAGATGTATAATGGAACTGCACAAATATGTTTTATGTTCATTTATAAAGGACACTAATAATCATCATCATTACAATTAAAACATTTGAAATATGGCCAAAACAAATCCATTTTAGCATTCAGTAATTAGCTAGATTGTTATGACCATGTTTTCTGAGCTACAAAACCTAAGTGGTTTCTACAGAAACTGTTTGTAGACTTGTTTATTTATGGCAAATTTCATTCCAGTCAGTTTTTTTATCTTTATTTTTAATCTTTTATCAGGTTGTATTTGTATGACATCTACTAAATCTTTGATCAATTTCACTTTGAAAGGATGACCTTGTTAGTATACTAACTCTATAACTGGAGACTGGTTCTATAACATGACCATATGGCAAAAATTCACAAACATCTGGCCCATGATTGTACAGATTAGCAATCTCTAAAAGTGTGACCAATTTTTTTCAAAATCGTCCCAGTGCTAAACAATGTAATCAGTTCTCTTAATTTGGGTTTTTCAATGCAAGGCTGATGACTCCCAGACTAAATTTAGCATTTCTCAAAGCTATCTCCTACAAAACAGTTTCAAAGGAGAGCACCTAGTAGAGACCCGATGCAAGAAAGAAAAGGAAGGGGAGAATAACATTTCAGTCTTTTCATCAATTGCCAAGAATTTGTTCAGCAACTATTTTAGGGTGTGTTTTATCTTGGTAGAGTAATATATATATATTGCTCTACTTTCCCCTATTGTATTATTAAGATGTAGCCTTAGAATGCTTATATAAGGTATTATTGTATATAACCTATCCCCACCTTCCCTTCCATATCTATAACCTCAGGGAATTAGATGTAGTAAAAAGACAAGCAGTAGTTAAGTTACACATAAAATAATGTATTACTGATAATATTCATAAATAATAACAAAATGCAAATTACACTTGAATATTGGCAACCATACAACCTGATTAAATGGTGGTGTGTAGTTTCAGGTGGCACACAGACTTGTAGTTACTTAAAATGTCTCTAGTTAAGGCATCATTGGTGCTCGGATTTCTGCCACATGTCTGTTCAATATGGCTGCTGAGCTGTGCTCTTCATTGTGTTGTCTTCATCATCACAGGTTAGCAAGAGATGCTTCTTTCAGATATTAGTAAGAAAGAGAGAGAGTGAGATAAAGCAAGCAAATTTATAGGTTTTCTGTCCAACCCCTAGAGCCAATAGGACATCATGGTACTTAACACTAGAATTACCAGAGCCTACGAAAAAACTCGTAATTCCGTCCCACCTTAAACTGCTTCTTAAATCCCTTCACACCTCTCCACCAGCATCCTTTGTCTTCTAAATGTGCTGATAAAGAGAAGCTTGGAGCAGCCAGCTATTCCATCCCCCCACCAATTTAGAACGTGCACGAACTTCTCCCAGCTCGTGCCTTGATTGAGTATCTGGGAGTGAAGTGGAGTTTTAGAGTGGAAATAATAGATCGTTATTTGGAACACACGCATTTCATGTCTGTTCCGTTTCTACAGTAATCTGTGTCAACACATTGTTAAAACAGAAACGTTTTTTATATTCTAGTAGTAGATGACAAAATGTAGGCATAAACTATATAGTGTATGAAGCCTGAAGTCCAAATAGCAAAGAAACATTTTCACAAGAATAACACAATTGCGCTTTTATTCAAAAATATAACTGCAGAAACAAAAAGCCGCCTTAACATGCGACATTGACAGCACTTTATTGTAACTGCCTCCGTGGTTCAATAGAATCACCCCTCGTTTGGGAATCAAGAGATCACGAGTTCGATTCTGTGCCCCTCCGTTTTGAGAAGTAAACTGCTCTTAGTCTTACTCTTTTAGAATAAAAGCATACATTTGATTTCAGTCTGTAACAGCCGGTGCAATTTATGATCCTTGTAAAGGTTAGCTTTTTTTTTTCTTTTATTCACTTTTCATTCTCTCAGTCGCGTTCAGAATCAATCCATACAACCCCATCTGACACGGCTGTTTTCACTAAAGACGCGCTATAGCTCTGCAGTGTACCACGATGCATACTAACTTTTATTCAAGTGCACTTTTTCCATCGCCTTTTCCTGTAAGAAGCAATGTACACACTTCTCCTATGCTGTGGTTTCTATTACACTATTAGTGCATGAAACTCCGTCTTTAGCGGTACAGATTCGGGCTGACATTGTACGACTTTGGACAGGCACTTGAGGGGATAAAAAAAAACTTTCGGGAGATGTTATGAATGGGCACTTTGATGTTCTCATTCACTACACTTACATGCCTGATGTACACATGGAGCGCACAAAAATTGAGGATAAAAGTTGGTCGCCTTAAAAGGTGAGTGCGCCTAGTAATATGATATTTGTAATGTCTAATATGTCTTATTTTCTCTTATTTTGTCTAATATATTGGGTAATACGAGTGTAATGGTGACTAAAGGGTGTTATTTCATGTCTAGAGGGCTCTAATAATGTTAAAAAACACATTTAGAAGGTGGTAAACAGGTTTTCTATAGTCTAACTGCGAAAATATTTGATTTATAAATAAAGAATCCTACTTTGCGAAAATAAACGAGGGTTCACTGTATATATATTTATATATATATACTGTATATATATACTAGCAAAATACCCGTGCTTCGCAAATATACAAATAATTATTTGTTAAGGATCTCTTTGTATATCACATTGTGAGTTCGGCCCTCTGGTTGTAATATGACCAAGCTGTGCGCTGAGCTTACTCTTGAGCATGCAACGTACAGTTGGCCATGTGAACAGTAATCTTGTTTCAAATCTCACAGCTTGGATTGCTGCCGTCATAATCGATTTGAGTTTCATGGTTTGTTTCAATTACAACAGTATTTGTAGGACTTGTGTTGAAGAGACATTCAGCATCTGTCAAGCGCTGTAAGTATACAACCCGTTTCATCGATAACTTCACATCCAGCTTTTGAGAGTTTAAACATTCATAAACATCAAAGTGTCCACTACTGAAATCGTCACCTGTCAATCTAAGATGTTTAAGAGGCATTGGCGGTTGTCCAAAGGTGTAAAATATTTGGTCATTTCGGTACACTTGAAAGCGACAACCGAACAATTCACCGGCAGCCATCAACTCACATGCAGATGCATAGGTGAAGGGCTTAAGCATTTCACTCTTATAGTGCTCCTTTGTAGAATAATTATCTCCTGTACCATCATCAGTTAACACCTTGAACCTGTCCCAGTCATTCAATACATAAGACACAATGTTCCTCCAGATATCAAGAGTGAGACTGATATGGCCGTGCAATATGTAAAAAAGAGAATGGAAAAGGTAGGTGCCATCTCCGGCATGGAAACCACTTGGTAAGTGACAGTTCTTTGATCGATGGTTATCACCTCGATAGACATGTTAATGGGGGTACGGTTGGAATGATAAAGGAAATGGGTACCTGAACAATGTAAAGTAAGTCTAAAATACCTACACAATAACTATAATCGTAATGAATGAACAATAAAACAGCAGAGAAGCCGTGGATTAAATAAAAAGGCTGTAGTTATCAGCAGGGAGACGTGAATCCCGTGGCGAAGCAAGGAAGGGAATGTAGAGACTGGAGCGACGTACGGCCTTATATAGGCAGGCACCCAACAACGTGGAAGGCGTTGGGATCGGGGACCCAACGCCGCCTCACACGGTGACCCAGCTGCAGGCTATGGACGTATATATGTAGTAGGAATATGAAGTAGGATTCAGTTAGCATTGGGAACCCGCATACCAAATTTCTTGAAGATGGGCCCATAAGTAACAAAGACCGTTGTAAAGTTCAATATCGCGGCTGACAGTGGCATCATACCACCGAAATAAGTACCAAATTTCAGCCTTCTACCTACACGGGAAGTTGGAAAATTAGTGACGTTGGAAAGTTCAACATGGCGGCTGACAGTGGCGTCATACCACCGAAATAAGTACGTACATTGGTTTCGGTTAGCGCAGGGAAACCACCTACCAAATTTCGTGAAGACGGGGCCATGAATAAGAAAGTTCAACATGGCGGACGTTGTTGACCGTTATGACCGTTACGCATAGAATTTCGAAATGAAACCTGCTTAACTTTTGTAAGTAAGCTGTAAGGAATGAGCCAGCCAAATTTCAGCCTTCTACCTACACGGGAAGTTGGAGAATTAGTGACGTTGGAAAGTTCAATATGGAGGCTGACAGTGGCGTCATACCACCGAAATAAGTACGTACATAGGTTTCGGTTAGCGCAGGGAAGCCACCAACCAAATTTCATGAAGATGGGGCCATGAATAAGAAAGTTCAACATGGCGGACGTTGTTGACCATTATGACCGTTACGCGTAGAATTTCAAAATGAAACCAGTTTAACTTTTGTAAGTAAGGTGTAAGGAATAAGCCTGCCAAATTTCAGCCTTCTACCTACACGGGAAGTTGGAGAATTAGTGATGAGTGAGTGAGTGAGTGAGTGAGTGAGTGAGTGAGTGAGGGCTTTGCCTTTTATTAGAAGTACACCTTTCTTCAACAATCAAGTTTACAACAAAGCTGATTATTATGTAATCCGCAATATCCACAGTCCTTAAAATGTAAATATAATCTGAAGACTGCAGTACTTCAGTCACACCTCAAAACATAGACATTCAAACTAAACAAATAGTTGTGCTTTAAATTAACTAAAGAGATCTTCATTTAGATCTTGATCTTTGTCCGCGAATTCCACGCATGCGCAGACCACCTTCCAGTTTAGTACGTTGTTAGTACTCACGGATGTCAAAAATGTGCCGGAATAACAAAAGGGGTGGTGGACAGTGTTACGCTGGTTAGCTCCTGATGCCTGGTTAGAGAATGAGATTGCTGAAGATAAAAGGTATGTGCCTATGTAACATATGAATGAAAGAAAGACAGTGGGTAAAATAAATGACAACGTAACAGCACGTTCCAGAAATTATTATTGTTACGTTGTAGCCGGCTACTGCTGCGTGTCTCACAGTTGTACCGTGGCTTGATCACATGTCAGTGAAGTGATCCCTATTTATGCTTTATAGAGCCTGGATACCTATGTGTCCCCCTTTTATAACCATTGCTCCGTGTATATTGCCTTACTCTTTGGATTGCCACAAAGCACCCTGCGAGATTGGAGAAAGGTTGAGAAGACATCGTGAGAGGAAACGATAGCGTCGTGAAAATGAGACAGACTGTGAACGGACAGAAGCAGAAATGCTCCTAACACCACCACATAATTACTATTCGGACAGTAATTCCGAGTAGGCCGTTCCTATCAAATCAATGTCCAAGGGTTTTCTTTTGTAATTTTGTTTCCCTTATAAAAAATCATAATGCTGTGCGATGAAGGGCCCAATTCACGACTGGCAGCCGCATTTAAAAAGGGAGCCCTTTACAGACAACTTTAACACGCGCAACGTAGTTGTGTGCGCATAGCTAGTATTAAATACATTTCATCTTTTATTTGTACTTTTTATTCTATTTTTATTATCAGATTTATTAGTGAAATGGACATTGTGATCACAACAGACCACAATAAATTAGTTTATTATATAGTAATAAAACACCTTCACTATGATTACCAACACACTCCCGCCCATGTCCTCATTTGAACAAAGATAGCCTTGAAGTGGAAGGCAGATCGATATCAAGGGAACACAAAGGGGATGGAAAATAAAACAAACAAACCAAAAACTATTTGGACATTGGATTACAAACTGCCATTTTCATATTTGGTGCACTGTATTAATAACTAAAAAGGAAATTGTCTTTTTGCATGACCATGGGGGCCAGAGCGCAGGGTCATCCTTTATAAAGCACCCCTGGAGCAATTTTCAGGCGAAGGGCTTACTCAAGGGCCCAACAGTGTAGAATCCCTTCTGGCATTAACAAGATTTGAAATGGTAACCTTCCAGATACCAGCACAGATCCTTAGCCTCAGAGCCACCACTCTGCCTGTATTTTAAAATGCAGATTTTCAGATTCTCTTCTGGCTTTTGGCTGCAGATATTTACCAGACTTTAAAAGTGGCACTGCTAAAGAGGAACGGGATTGATTACTGAACAAGTTAAGGAAAGAATAGCTGACTTGAACCAACTGATTTGTAAATAGACAAAGACATGTAAGAGTCATATAATTGAAGGAAATATGTGGAATCAGAAGGGTCATCATCCAGAAAAAGCATAATATCATCAACATAAAGCACAACTTTTTGGGATGTTCAGTTCAAGAATATGGAGGTGTTTTAATCATGACTAGAAATTACTAAAGTAAGCAGCCCTCCCATGCTTCTTTTTTGAAAAGATTGAGACATAACTGACTTCATGAGAACAATACCTGACGTAGATGAGTAAAGTGCCTTAACCATATTGATGTAGGCCTCCTCAAACTCCATGCAATACCTGACTTGCCACAGAGAAGAACAGTTTATTTGGCTTAATGTCTTTTCAGCATCTAAAAAGTGTGCAAGGCTGAAGCCTGGGGGTGACATTTCATATTGTCTGTTGCCTGGGTAGTGTGAATAAAGCTAGTCTGGTTGGAGAGAATTAACTTAAGGAAATTACACTGAACTTAAAGGTGGCGTCCCAACATTTAGCAAGCAATATTGCACCTGGTTTCATTAAAGAGATGGAGGAGGAATAAACACTGGACAAAAATGGCAAGGTTAGTTGCTTCCAAAACAGAAAACATTCAGATAACAACCCTTCTGACCCAGGTAATTTCCCTTATTTAATAGAGTTTAAAGCCTCTTCAATTTCATATTTCAGTAATGGGTGCATCAAGAGAAGAGGTATCATCTTCTGAAAGTTTAGGGAAGGCTAGATTGAATAGGATGGAGTCGATTACACATAGGTCAGGTTGGAATGAAAATAAATTAGTGAAATACTTTAAAAATCGTCCGTTCATTTTGATCATATTATTAGTAATATGCCCAGCCATATTCCTAATACAGATTAAAGTATCAGATACTTTACACTTCCACAGTCTAATTATTGTTAATTTACCTGGCTTGACTCCAGCAACTTAATATCTAACCTGTGTCTGCTGGAGGTACGATTCCACTTTCTATAGGAGAAAAGAATTCAACTCTGTTCTTATATTAGACATTATTGACCTATGGTAAGAATTAAACACTTGAAAGCATACATTCTTCAAAGCAGTGAGGTTAGATTCCACATCAGAAATTTTCCTTTTGCTGGACCATGCCAGTCAGGAAGTAATGTTAACTGAAAAAAAAAATCACAAATTTCCTCTTAAATTGCTAGCCATACATATGGAGGGTCTTTTCCAGAGCTGATATTAAAAAAACTCTTAAAGTATCTGCTAACTTTTGACAGTATATTTGACCATGTAGCAGTAGTGAGTTAAACTGCCGATGGGCTGCACTGGATGGTACGGTTCAAAAATAAAAAAGAGAGCAGACTTATGATTGAAGAGTAAAGTTAATTCAAGCATGGCATTTAAAATAGTTATCACAATATCAAAATATGATATATTTTGGAACGGGAATAGTGTCTGTCTGATTAAAAAGAAATCTCTTTGACAGAAGGGTTCATCAGCCAAAGGGAGTCAACTAGATGTAGGTAAGGCATATGTTTGTAGAGTGATCAGATGAAATGAGGGGGTACAAAAATGTAAAGGCAGGTAATTTGCCTAATAGTGGCTTCAAATAAGCATTTCTATCCATCACAAAAATTAATTTCAAACCAGCCGCATTTAAAAAAAGAAAATAAGGAAGTTTGATATGGCATGAGAACATAAGTCACACAGACTGAAGATTTTCTGCCACCAAGTTCAAGTAATAAATAGTAAAACCTGCCAAGATCATCAGTGCCCAAGCCCAAAATTTCATAGTCAAAACTCCACCACAGGGATGTCTTAAGCATCAAAACATTTCCTCACTTACCTCCTGGACATTATTTTTTGAGTTTTTAATTCTCTGGACACACTACCTAGCTGAAAGTCAAGTCTATGCCACATTTGCCATAGCAACTCCAAGATCACAACAACAACAACATTTATTTATATAGCATGTTTTCATACAAATGATGTAGCTCAAAGTGCTTTACAAGATGAAGAAATAAAAAAGAATAATATACAAAAAATATTAGGCAATACTAAGTAACAGAGTAAAGTAAGGTCTGATGGCAAGGAGGACAAAAAAGAACTCTACACATCTGAAGAAAAAAATGAAATCTGCAGGGATTCTGAGGCCACAAGACCACCCAGCCCCGACTGGGCATTCTACCTGATATAAATGATCTAAATAAGTCCTCATGGTTTTCAGGCTTCACAAATGGAAGAACTGGATGATGACAAAGACAAAGTCCTATAAACTACAATAAGTCATTTCTGCTAGAAATGCCCTCAGGGTCTTGAAAGTTCTCTTAAAATCCTGTAGCTGTTCAATCAGATACCCCTCTTGCAGATATCGTGCTTCTAAGCCCCCGACTGAGGACAAGCATGCTTTGTAGCTCCCTGTCTGGCTTGGCTCTATGATATGGCACAGGGTTCCACAGTTAACCCTTTGCTGATACCCATTATTTTGGGGAAACCTTCCTAGACTGAGTCCTCTATGATCTCTCTCTCTCGTTTGGATGCCCTGAGCTAGATGGTCCTCATTTGCAAAATGTTGGCAACATAAAAAGTTTAACGTCAGAGAAGACCAATCACTCCATCATTCATGTTTGGTTAATTAAGTTGTCCCAATGTCACTTTCAGATGCGTTTAAAATGTTATTGAGACTTCTACTTCAGATTCATGCATGAAGGTTTTCTTCCGGATTTCCACAATTCTTGTAATGAAGATATACCACTTCTCATTAATTTCTACCTGTGCCATTAAATATGTAATTCTTTGTTAAATGGCAGAGTTGGGCTGAGTAAATATTACAAATGTCTTTGAGAATTTTGAAGACTTACATCCTCAGGACAATTCCCTACATAGTCTTCTCCGTTCAGGACTAAAATATATTTAATTCACGTGGTCTGTAAAAGTAAATAGTGCCTTTCAGGCTAGAGATGTAGCTTGGTCATGAAAGCCATACACAGTGCTATAGATGCAGTCACACTACTACAGTAAAGAGTTTAAGTATAATGTTACTTGATTTAATTTAAAGTGGTTTCACAACCTGCTAACTTTTATATGTTCTTATTCTCATGCACATTTTCCAGAAAATTAGAATTTTGCATGAATCTAAACTTCTAAATCCTTTACATATTTTGCTTCATGTAGGTTACAATCACCCATCTTGAATTTATAATTTAGTGCTTATTTGGAATTTGATACTCATTTTTAAATGCTTTTCATTGTATATCCAAGAGGCTTCCTAAGTTCTCTTCTCATTTTTTAAAATTAGTCTAGTATTGGATAGCTAAAACAGTAATTCTTTTCCTGGTTTCTCTTTTACTTTTCCACTGCTTATTTGATTCTTAGTTACAGTTTCCATTATTCTTCTAGGGATGAATTACTTTTCTCACTTCAAAGCTAGATATTTATTTTAGGCGCAGATCAGAATCTCTCTGAAGTGACACCATCTATTATTTATTTTAGTAATGTTTTAGTTCCTCATTTTGTTTTTTCTTGCTATTTTCTCATCCTCCAGTATTTATATCATGACATTAAAGAATTATTCATTTCTTACAAATGTTGTATTTATGATTTTGTACCTTACTTTAAGAAATTTTGTCAAGTAAATTTTGCTTATACCATTGGCAGATATTTTTGCTAAATAAAAACAAAACAACTCAGTTTAAAGTTTTTTATGTCTAGTTTTTGTATATGCACTTTTTGCCATGTCTAAAAATCATCTGTTTACATATTATTAACATTTTTGGATTAGTGTTTCTGTATTTTCAAAGAAATTACAAAAAAAAAATTTCCACAAATAATCTATCTATCTTGTTTCTCTTAAACTTAGCAGATTTTAGAATATTATGAATTTTCTAACTTTACCTTTACTTTAAGAACAGACAGGATCTAAAGATGTGCCTTGAAACAAGCTTAACAATAGCACCATTTCAGTCTTTTCTTCTGCGTTTCAATGATGGATTTCCCAGATAAATTTTGGAAAGCTGAAGACACCCAGGATTCCCATATCTTACTTGTGGCATATATTTGTTTTAATAAATAATATGCTATTGTATGAACTGTCACAATTTTATGGGCAAGTAGCAAGTTCCAACCTCTAAATCCCTTAATTTCTATTATACCAGCTAAATTTCAGTCTTTTGAACCTCCTCTGCTTTCTTCTCTGTTTTTCCTACAGCCCTATTATTATATTCCTCCACTTCAGGGAGGGACTACAGGGTTATTTTGGTTAGTTTGGTCAGGGTGGAGGACACAATATGATAATATTTTCATGGGGCCCCAAAATTTCTAGCTGATGCCCCTAGGTTTAAATACTGTCTTTCTTCTTCACAATACTATTTTGTTTTATCTTAACAGAATGACTTCTGTCGAAGAGATCATTGCCGGAGCAAAAGACACACCCAAAGGTCTTCACCCGGAATGAAGGCTCTCAGGAGTCAAGAGGATGGG
Source organism: Polypterus senegalus (assembly GCF_016835505.1). Taxonomy (NCBI): domain Eukaryota; kingdom Metazoa; phylum Chordata; class Cladistia; order Polypteriformes; family Polypteridae; genus Polypterus; species Polypterus senegalus. The sequence goes on from NC_053161.1 coordinate 68,265,539, forward strand.
CAAACAGAGTAATTAGCTTTATTGCAATAAAACAATAACACGGACTCAACCCAATTTGGCCAAATCAGGCTGAGCCCCAAACAGAAATGAAATGTGAAGTGAGCCAACAGAAGACCAACTAAGTCGGGGCCTCAAACTCTAGCCAATTTCACTCCAACGAGTTTCTTAATTAGGTGCCGAGTCTTGTTATTAATTAAACCCCGTCCTTTAATTCCATGGCTTGTTGCTGCTCTCATGGTGCAATAGCAGACATTTCTGAAATTGTTGATTTTCTCTTTTCTAAGAGCACTGTTAAAATGTTTTGGGGACCTGAACAGATCAACATTCCTGAGACCTTCATCTTTCTTTATGTTTAGATATTGTATGATGGACATAGTTTGCTGGTCATGGTTTGGTTAATTTTGTATCCATCCATCCATTATCCAACCCACTATATCCCAACACAGAGTCACGGGGCTCTGCTGGAGCCAATCCCAGCCAGCACAGGGCGCAAGGCAGGAAGAAATCCTGGGCAGGGATTTCTAGGGACAATTTAGTTTTGCCAATGCACCTAACCTGCATGTCTTTGGACTGTGGGAGGAAACCAGAGCAAACCCACACAGACACAGGGAGAACATACAAACTCCACACAGGGAGGACCAAGGAAGTGAACCCAGGTCTCCTTACTGCAAGGCAGCAGTGCTACCACTGCGCCACCGTGCCACCCTCACTTTGTAACTATTGTTTGGCTGCTAATTAAGGAAAAAGAAACAATTAAGGGGTCTAAATCTTTAAGAGCAAGTCAACTAAAATGAATTCAAAAGAATTTAATTAGCAGCAAAATCATGTAATTAATTAAGAAAAGGGTTAGAATCAAAACCTGCAGCCATTGGGGCCCTCCAGGACCGGAGTTGGGGACCACTGGTTTAAGGACATAACTATTGTGACTGAACATGAATGGAATTCAATATATGCACCAACTCTAGCAGCAGATATGTCCTCAAGTCATGCAATGTTTTTACAGGTGTGGAATCACATACAGACACAGAGTACAGGTTTTGATTTATAAGTTATGCAAGAAAGATTATGTGATATAAATAAAGGACAATATTTTATTGCAATGTGAATTGGACTTGTTAAGATAAAAAAAAAGAATGACTGAGGATGCTGCCTTGTGTAAGTTAACGTAATTAGTAACTGGCACTGTTTCTTGTCAGTAGACATTTATTTCATCCGATAACATGATGATGTAGATCTGTGCTGTGATGCCAAGCAATTTTATATCAACTTTGAACTAGTTTTTATCATTTTATTGCAATACCAAATACCGTTGCTGGTGCTTTTTCATGTAATTCTGAGCTCTGCAGCTATCTTTGTGTATCCAAATGCCCAACCTGCTGCAGACTGAAATATCTGGACCATGGGCATTATTTCAGATTTGTCCATGCTATTAGTCACAGTGAAACATTACAAGTGTGACTTTTCTGTGATTATTGTAGGACTGCAATGATTATTTGATATAATCAATTTTAAATAATTGATTAACTTTCTAAATCGATAAACCTTTCCTACACCAAACCCTAAACTGTGTGCCTTCATTTTATTAAACAGCACAGTTTTTTGAGGAAGTTAACTGCTACACCACTGCTACACCACTTTCTCCAGAGCAAAGTATCCCAGCATCATTTAAAGGTGTCTTCTGTATAAAAATAGTGCATTTCACTATAACAGCCAATTAAAGTCTTGTTTTTTTTTACTACTAGGAAGCTTTGCCCCCTGCTTGCTTCGCAGAGTCAGAAATAATAATAACAATGGAAGAAAAAAGTACCAAGCATCTGTACAAGTAGATCATAAACAAAAAAGACCTGCCAGCTGTGCCTAATCTATCTGTTCGGATACTTAACACTTTTGTCTTCCATCAAAAATATAGAAATGCCTTGTAAATAGTAATAAATCTTTTAATATTATTGTTGTTTGAGGTAGGTTAGTACAGTGATTAGCACTGCTGCCTCACAGCTCATAACACATTTTTGGCTGCAGAAATCTGTCCAACATAGTTGGGAGATGTTTCTTCTCTCACCCTCAAGAACACTTATAAACCACTCAAAAGTACTTCATTTCCTTTTTCCCCATTAACTTTGATACATTTTTCTGAGTTTGGCACAGTTCCCGAATATGTCTGCAGGGTGTGTTCCTCACTATTCATAAATATTCAGACCCTTAATTCAGTACTTAACTTTAGTATTTAACTACATTCATCCTTCCCTCAATTCAGACCAGCCGCTCTATCCCTGCTGCTGAGAAGTACCCCCATAGCATGATGCTGCCATGCTTCAGCTTCTGACAAGTTTTCTTCCCAGCAGGGAACTTCAGAAACTCTATTTGAGTGGCCATTGTGTTCTTGGTCACCTCCCTCTGTTTCTCTATCAATGTTCTCCTGGGATCACTGCAAGATTTAGACCTTTGCCCTTGCACTGATCTGTGCAAGCATCTGTATAACTAACCCTAACCCTAATCCTAACCATGCCGGGGCTTCAACTTCATCACCTAATCTGGAAACTGCTTTAAAAATTAAATCCCAAACTGATATTTGGTTACAAAATGTTTTGGGAATATTAAGAGAACATTATCAAAATGTTATACAAGGCTTTTGTAATCAGTTACCGGTAATGGATGAGATGGCACAGGCCAAAGCAATTTCTATGGCTAGAAGGAAATATAGAAGTAAATTAACAGCAACTTCTTTGGTTTCTTTCAGTCAGCACATTTTTAACAACTCAAAAGTGCAAATGGACTTACCTCAAATGGATACACGGATGGTGGTCCAGGCATCTTACTCTGACCTGGGGGGGGTCCATGTCTACAGGGTCGATGCCTCACACACCTGTGGTTTCGTCCTCGATGATCTTGGCTCCTCCAGTGACAGATAGAGTTCCAGCATCTAGTGGGGTAAATAATAAAAATCAACCCCAGTCTACTTCTACGACCTTGGTCTCTGTGAGTGGCACTTTTAATTCTAAGCCGTGTTCTCTGCTTCCATCCTCCATAGGCAATAGGACATCTCCGAAAAAACAGGCAGTCCAATGTGAGAAAAAAGTTACAATAACTTCTCAGATTGAAAATATTAATTTATTAGCTGGTGGGGTAAACATGATGATGGATCTCTCTGATGAGTCTTCAGATGAGTTGATCAGTCCTGATGGCCGACCAACTAAGATCTGCCATTATAATTAATCTTTCGGAACTGCCGGGACGGTTGGAGGCAGAGACATTAATTATTGCGGATGACACCCTGACTGAATATAGGGATATCGCCCGTACTGGACTAGTTGTAGTCATTGTCCAAAAAATGACGTTGACACAACTATTGAACACAACTAACCTTAAAAAAGGTCCAGTATATACTGGTATAGGTAGGGTGATTGCACTGGCAGGATATTGGGATGTCATCCAGGTGGCTGGAAAAAATAAAGTACAAATTGATGGGACACGTTTATTCCCAATATTACGTAGTATTTTTTTACAAGCCCAAATATTTTTGGGGCAAGTGCCGCTCACCTCTGACCCAGTCCTGAATCGCAGATTGCTCCAGCTCAATGAACAACTATTCAGGTGGGACATGACCAGGGTCATCCTCACGCCTAGATTTAAAATGTATAGAGATGAGGATTATCCGGAGCACTTGGGTACTTGTTCTGCAAATGAGCTGGTCTCTTACTGGATGAATAAAATTATGAGTTGGGACTAGTGTGTTGCCTGAAAGAAATATTTTAATTTGTTGTATTTGTTGTTAGTGTAATAAAGAAATCAGGGGAAATAGGGACTTAACAATAGAATCATTGCTCTTTTTTTCCCCTAGAGATATTATTGTGTTTTGGGATAAGTTGGAAGGTTTTCCAAAAAAAGTATTGTGATTATTTGGAACCTTAAGACTAAAATTAGTAATGATTCCGGTTTATCTCAGAGGTGTTAGTGGCGGTGTTTACATTTGAGATTGATAAGCCTGATTTGGGACAATCTCGAAAAAAATTACAAATTTATTTAACATCGTATTAAAAAGGCCCTAAGATTAATAACACTTTCGGATATGATAGTTTAATCTTGGCATTAGGGTGGTTTCTTGTTTTATGAGGATCTATCCCTTAATCCGCTTAATTCTGAACCTAATGACAGTATTGTTAAGAGCCCTGATGTTAAGATGGTGGGATAGGGCTGGATACTATCAAACTTTTTTTTCTTTTTTCTTGGTACTTACAAGGACTAACCCTCGCCTGATTCTAAACTTAACCCCAGTGAGGTAAAAGCCGTGAAATTAAGGATAGTGCTATCCGGCTTATCACTGCGGTATGAGCTATAGGTTATTGGGTTTAGTTTTGAGGGCCTCTCCCTCATTTCAATTCTTATCTTAACCTCCATGGAGGAGGGGCCCTAATGTTAAGTTAGTGTTATTTGGCATAATACTATGGGTAGATAAATTATTTTTTTGTAGTGTTATATGTAGTGATGTGTATAGTGTAACAGGACAGTTATAAAATAAAGTTTGGGCAGGTTATTAGGACCATTAGTAGATTATGTGTGTGGTCGTAAAAGATAGTGTGTTAATTACCTGGGGCCTCATGTATAACGCCGTGCGTAGAACTCGCACTATAACATGGCGTAAGCACAAAAGCCGAAATGTGCTTACGCACAGAAAAATCCAGATGCAGGAATCTGTGCGTACTCCAACTTCCACGTTCTTCCGTTACATAAATCCCGATCAGCGTGAAAACTAACACTCGTGCACGCGCATTATGTAACGCCCCAAATCCTCCCAGAATTACGCCTATTTGAATATGCAAACCAATATAAATCGCCCTTAAGCGCAGCCTTCTGTGAAAAGACAATGGGAAAAGCACGGGGAAAATATAAGAATTTCAGCGAATACCAAGTGGAGGCAAAGGAAAAACATACTATTTGTTCAAATAAACCGTGGTATAATCAACAAAATGAAGTTGATTGAGTGACATAGCGTGTTAGAGAAACTTGAAAGCTCACATTCACAAAATCATACAGTGCCGGAAATAAAAAAGAAGTCACATATCAAAGTTGCAGTGAAAAGAAGAGTTGTAAGCCCACTGTCTGAGTGTCATATGAAAGCTTATTAGGGTACAGAGAAAAAAGGCACACGGTGGGGAAAAAGCACGAAATGTCAACTTTAATCTCGAATTTTCCACTTTAATCACGTAGTTTATTTTGTCATTTAGTAGAACATTATAAACTTCATCTTAAAATCGTTTAATTAACCAGTTTCTCAAAATTACATCGTAATTAAAGTAACACGTTAAATGCTTTGTTTTGTATTTGATCTTCTACTCGTATGTGATCTGTGTGTGTGAATCACTACTTGCTTCTTAAACTGGCTCTCTTCCTCCAACTGGACACAGAGTCCATTACATTAGTGATATTACAGCTCTCTGAATAACTAAAATACTGAGATGTATACGTGATGTCATTTTCATGATGATAGGAGCTAAAGCACATTATTAAACATGTGTTTCATGAGCCTCGTGCTCATGACAAGCATTTATCTTTTGTCGAAATTTGTTGCTGCGTTTTTAGCTGTGTTGTTATTTTCTCTTTCTGTTTTATATTCAATATATATTGGCGTGGCCCCAAGGGTCCTTGCTTTTCTTTCCCCAAGTAACCGATCGCCACACAATCAGCTCTGTAATAGAAGTTAAGCCATCTGTAAGCTTAGCGCCGATTCTTCAAAACGTTTAAGAACATTGAAATATCTTCGTAGTACATGTTAAATTATTCTATCCTTCACGACACTCCCAGTGAAGAATATAGATTATTTAAATGAAGTTAAAGTTTTATGTGTATAATTTAACAAACATATTTTGCTGCATTTCACCTTAAAAATGATATCGTCATCATATGTAAATACGCGCTTTATAAAGTGGCTCAGGTTGTGAAATATTATAACTGTAGTGCAAGTTTACAGTGGGGTGATTGTACTTATAAGTACAAACCGTTCTACAAGGAGCAATTGATTGAATGCATTTAAAGTTCTTGGGATTAAACTGTTTCTGAACCGCGAGGTCCGTACAGGAAAGGCTTTAAAACATTTTGCAGTGGCTGAGGTAGCGTGTCCTTAAAGCTGTATACCGATAATTCTCTTTCCGATCAGCTGCTGCTGTGATTCACACTCAGATACAGTGATATAAATACTCCGAGTCGTGCAGTGAGAGTAATATGGAAAAAGATGATCCGCTGTGGCAACTCTTAACGGGAGGTGCTGAAAGAAGAAGAAGAAGAAGAAGTGAGAGTAACAACGCTAAAGCAGTTATGGTATTTGGAATACTATGGCTGTTCCCTGGACCATTATATTGTTATGAGTTAATTACAATCAGATGTATTATGCTAATAAACAATATGCGGTTAGTTTCTGTGTATTTATAAAGCCGCGTCATGAAAATAATGAGTAATCACACAGGAGCAGTAGCATTGCTTTGACGCTGGGTGCCGCTAGTCTGCAAAACCGAGCGGAGAACTTGCGTACGACAAGACATGAGGTACCGTGGAAAAGTGCGTGGCTTTACGCCAAGTGTAGGTTTTATACATCGCGATTTGAACGTGGAAAAGTTCTTACGCAACATTTCTTTGCGTACGCACCGTTTATACATGAGGCCCCTGGTGTTTGGTCTTACAGAACTGGTGATAGTGTTCTGCTGGAGTCTCCGGAATAGTACAATTTTGAATACTGGAAATTAATTGCATATTAAAAATGATTATGGAGGTGATCAAGGTTTTATTTAAATAATTAATATTAGAGACCATTGTTAAAAATATCTTTAAAATTTTGTTTGCAATTTTTTCCAAATTGAAAAATGTAACTTAGGATTTAGGGAACATGAGAATAAAGGTCTGAATAGACCAACTTAAAAAATCTGACGGAATGATGAACTCCCAGGAAATACATTTTTATAAGTGAAACTAATGTACCCATGCATTTGATTTGGCCGCAAGGCTATAATCACCTACCCCTAAACCTAACCATGCTGGGGCCTCCTGTGCTACAATGACAAGACAACTGAATGAGACATAATTTTGAACAGATAATTTTCCTTCTTTTTCTCTTTCTAAAAATTCTGAGGAAGCATAAAAAATGTGAAACGTCTGGTGCTAAAGTTATTTTAGTTTATTCTATCTTTAAGTTTTTTTTCTTCCGAGAACTTTCCTATCCGCTTTTATAAAGAGAGAATCTCGTTCATTATTTTTCTGTTCAAACCATAATTAGAGCTGTTAGATACATAATAGTAGCGCTTTGCAAAAAGGATATTTTTTTTGCTAAAGAAGCCACCTTGGGGGGAAAAAGAAGAATTTTTATGAAACAGAGGAAAAAGATCCTTTTTGTGTGGTGAATAGAATAAAAATAAAAAGAATTTCATCCTGTGAGTTTTACTAAGATATTTGACTGTATATTCCAAAAGAACAAAACAGAAAAGTGTATATATTAATATAATATCTAACTATTGTATGTAACAACATCTTAGAGAGAATTTTATTTTGTGAATCATCTTAAGATACTTGACTGTATATTACAAAGAAGAGAAACATAAACTTGTGTAGAACAATATATAATACCTGGAGACTGATTATGAAAAACAATATTGTGTAAATATAGCATGTAAATAAAAAATGTTTGGTTTGAAATATAAAAGTAATAAAAAGAATTCTTGTTTTGAAATATAAAAGTGAGTGTATTTATATATCTCAATTATAATAAAAAATCTTGAGGGGGGATGAGGGAGACGAAACGTGATCTTCTTGGAAGACACTTTGACGTCCCACGAGACAAAAGAACAGCTGCTGTACAGGCTTTTAAATGATTGACGCACAGCGCGATGAGCACAACATGCAGCTCACAAGCAGCAGCAGAAAAACAGCAGATACTCCGATCGCATCTCCTTAGCATGCGATCAGCCCCCCACAATGCGAGCGGTAGAGACGCAAAGTGGAAAAAGGACAGCTGATGTACAGGCTTTTAAACGATTGACGTGTAGCGCGAAAAGAAGAAAATGCAGCAAAAAGACAGCAAAGACTCCTTATCATGTGTTCAACCCCCGCTTCAAAACACGAGCAGCGTAATACAACCCACGAGAAAAAGATGTAACCGTGCCCGGGGTCAGAAATAGAGGACAAAGAGTAGATGACAAAGTAAAACATTGTAAAGAATTAAAAAATTTTGGCACGGTACACATGCACAGCAGGTTAGAGATAATGGAAGTATGAAAATTCCAAAGTCTCAATAAAAGAATAGGAAAGATTGCATTAGCACAAGCAAATGGAAATTATTACTCGAGACTGAATATATTGTTTGGATTTAAACTTTAAGTTGGTTCATTGTAGAACATCTAATTTGTGTTGCCAGCAAGAATTAAAAGATTCCAAAAACGTTGTTGTAGTATGACGTCCCATGAGATTCTTTCAAGTCACGCCCTGCTTACAAATATTTTGAAACAAGACCACAGTCATCTAACCTCAGTCGTGTGAATGCTTTTGTCAGGCACACTTCCTGCTCTCTCAGCTCTTATAAATTTTAGACAATAATTTTATACGTTCAAGATGACATGTCAACACCAAAGTGAAGAAGAAAGAACATTGACAAACATTCAAGAAAGTCATTCTATTTATAAGAGAGAAAGAAATGAAATTCACTCACAGGCAGTTATAAGTTGCGTTGTCACGATGTAAGTCCAAACATGGAATCAAAATTTAATGCAATCTTGAAGAAAAGTTAATTCCAAATACTGCTTTTCACAAAAGTTTTAAAGTAAAAGTGAAAATAATGCATATGTAACAATTCTCATGAAAATAACAATCTCTTTAAATTGTATATCCGGGAAACCAAACCTGTGTGTGAGTGAGCAAAGTGAACAGGGGGCAGCGCCCCCTAGTAATATAAAAATAAAAGAAAAAAAGAAATACACTTTCAAAAAAATCCTGTATAATTATAAATTGTCTAACACAATTTTAATATATCTATCTGAAAAATGGATATGGAGAAAACTTTTGAGAGGAGAGTAAGATGGGAGCGGAGACCTCTTTTTGATGGAGAAGAGGGAGAAAGATATACAAACAAACCAGGTAATAAAGAACAAATACAATATGATGACATGGAGGGTGAGTATGGTAAGAAACAGAACAAAACAGAACACATCTTAAAAGACCAATACTTCTCAAGCAGAGATTTTAAAAATAGCTATGAAACTTTTGAGTATATTATGAATGATTGAGATGCAAGAATTAACAATTATGATATCGGGAATGAAAGAACTAATTACAGGAATGAAAATGACAAACAGGAAGAAGAAAAGAAAGAAGAAAATGAAAATATCTTTTACTCAGAAAAAGCTAAGACGCTATTCAGGTGGGCACAGGTGAATAGACACCTAAAGGTTATGACACAAGCCCTAACAGTGTCAATAGCACAACAAGCGGAACGTTTAGCAACGTTTATTAGACCTGCTTACAGTGACCCTAAGGTTAAAGAACTGATCAAGGCTAATACTCGCAATTGGCAAGCAACCATGATTCAGATTCTCTATTAGTATTATACAGAAAAGCTACAAGCAACCCAGTTAGAAGTTACACAACTTCTAAAGGAGGATCCACATTGGACCAGATACTGGGATACAGCTATAATATAGTATGAGGTATTCATCACAGGAACCAGGAATGTGGATTGCACAACTAACAAGTGACCTACACGACTTACAAGTTGATCTTACTAAAAGAGATCAACAAAGACAATTACAAATTCACACCCAATTATACTAAAAGAAGTAAGGCAAACTTAAGTACTAGAGACAAAGAGACATTAGTTCAAAACATATTACAATCTGCAAAAGGGAAAGAAACCAATGCATAAAGTACTATACAAAATGGAACACATCCTAGAATAGACAAACTGACAACACCACCATTAAAGACACAAACAAAGAGAAAACTTTCCTGGGCACAGGTAGCTACACAAGGGTATCGTTCTGTAGTGGAATCAGACTCCCTTGACAGCGATTGGTGGATTCAAAGAAAAGAATGATGGAGAGGGATCAAAAGATAGATAAACAACTAAAGCAAAAGACAGATGAACAAATAATGCAAACAGCACCTTTGCCACAGATAGCAGAATCACAAAAAACACAGGAAAAATCCAAAAAATGGAAAATAGACCCTAAGGTCTATAAATCCACAAATGAAATAGAAGACCTTGATTAAAGTTTCTATTTGGTAAATGAACTAAACAAATCTACAGCTATGAAATTGACCCAAACTAAAATAACATCAAATGAGGCAAATGCACAAACTATATAACCTGTAAAGGAGGTAGAATAACAACAAGTGGAAGTGTCTGAACTCATCTGACAACATTCCTCGGACGAATTAGGAACACAAAAGAAAAGACCAGCAGGATTTTATGCCATGTTTCAAAGTGCTAAAGAACCGAAAACTAAGGAGAAAAAGGACCAAATAGAACTAAAACAGAAACGGGGACAAGCTATACTACTGGTAGTAATTAAAAATAAAACTTAATTCCAGGAGGCAGGATTGTCTTACATAAAGAAGCGAGTTTAGAGAAACCACATTTTAACCTGACCTTAGATACAGAATCAGACAGTGATACACAGAATGTGATTAAACACATATTGGAATCTGATGTTCAAGATTTCAGTGTCTCCTTAGAGATAGACATGACCCCACCAAACCCACAATTGATGGCTTTAGACCTCCAGACATCCCTAATAGATTTCCAATAAGCAATGACCACATCTACCTTAGTGGAACAACCTTCCACTTCAATCCAAAAGACGTTGACACCCATATCTCAAAGTTTGGCCACTTTTTAACCCAGGAATTATGGGATCTCAAGGAGGAAGAATGTTGATCGGAACTTAGATGTTAAAAAACCCAATATAATAATGGGAGACTCCAACCATAGACTCATTAATGGACACCAATTTAAAAATATGCAAATAGATTGTTTTCCTGGTGCCAGGACTGCAAATTTCATATTGATCTTTAAAAAGCTAAAACCCCCAAATAACAAGGCTCAAAATGTTATTATATCTATTGGTATCAACACCAAGGACATACAGCATGAGGAGACTATAGTGAAACAAGCACAAACTATGCTCAGGTTGGCAACACTGGCCTTCCCTAAGACAGTAGTATTTATGCAGAAGTTAAATTACTCCTCTGAGTTTAGCCCTAAACAAAAAAAAACTATATTATCGACTCTCAACAGATATATAACTAGCACCACCAATCATATTGGAAAGTTACCTGACATTGATTTTGTAGTACATAAGGACTAAGTCCATTGGACAAGGTCAACTACCCAAAAGCTGTCTCACAACTGGGCAGAGGCTTTAAACTTGCTGTAAGAGAGGCAGAGGCCTCTAACCAACACAAGGAAATCAGAAATAACATTCCAAATTTATCTAAATGGTATAACTTAACAGAAAATCAAGAAACTTCGTTAAGCTTTAACTTTTATCCCCACCCCTAGTTACCACCCCCTATGATAAAAATTAATTAAGTAAAACTTTAGCTGAAAGTGAGGAGTTCTTTAGGAGAATTAAGTTAATTAAGTTAATTGATTATTACAAGGACAAACAAACCACAAAAGAAACAGATACCTAGACAGTTTTTTTTTTTTTATCAGTAAGGACGATATAACAAAATGGGAAAGAATAACCCTAAAGGAACTCTCCCAGCAAAGGGATATCATCATTAAACCAGATGACAAAGGCAGTGCCATTGTCATTATGGATACAGAGGATTATGCTGAGGAAGTGTATAGACAGTTAAATGATACTGAATACTACAAAAAATTAGAAGGGCCAGACAATTACAAAATAATTGACCAGATGCAAAACGAGGGAATCATCTTACAAAAACAGGCAACATATTTGAAATATCCTGCTATCCCCAGACCCAGAAGGTTCTACAGCTTGCCAAAAATACATAAAGACCCTTTAAAATGGACAAAACCAAAATTGATACCACAGGGACGACCTATAGTGTCTGACTGTGGTAGTGAAATTTATAATGTGGCAAGCTATATAGACCACTACTTAAATCCAATATCACAACTATACTCAACCTATATATAGGATACTAATGACTGTATACAGAAAATTAAAATAATGAAAGTGACAGAAAAAAACACTGCTATTTACGATATACTGTATATAATATAGAAATAAAACATGGTTTACAGGTAGTTAAGTATTGGCCACAATATTACCCGGACAACAATACACCCGACAAATTTATCTTACGCCTTTTAGCTCTTTCCTTCAGCAGAAATTATTTCATATTTGACAATCAATACTTTTTACAATTTAAAGGGACGGCAATGGGCAAAAAATTTGCCCCCGCCTATGCAAATCTGTACTTGGCAAAGTGGGAGCTTGAAATAGATGAGAGTCTAAGGTATAGGCCCACAGCCTATTACAGGTTTTTGAATGACATTTTTGGAATCTGGGAGCATGGCCTAGACAGGTTTAAAGAATACTTCCACAAATTAAACAATCATTGGTCTAATATTAAGCTTAAGGCTAAAATAAGTAACCAATCAGTAAATTTTCTTGACACTGAAGTTTATAAATCAGATGAGGATCTGCAGGCTAGAGAGTGCTTCAAGGAGACAGATACTCATGCCCTCCTTCCCAAAAATAGTTTCCACCAATTCCACACTCACAAAGGCATCATAAAGTCAAAACTTTTATGATATAAAAGAATTAGTCGTACACCACACGACTTCATGAAATCTACCAGAATATTATTTCAGGCACTAAAAAGAAGAGGTTATATAAGAACCCTACTTAGGAATAATCTTAAAGACTTACAAAACATATCGAATAACAAAGGAAAGTAAAATATAATTCCTGCAGTTTCTACATATAGTAAATACAATACATAGGTCAATAGGATCATCAAAGCAGAATTCAACTGTTTACAGAATAAACAAAAAAATTTTAAGCAATATCAAACAGTGGCTGCCTATAAAAAAAATCAAGTCTAGAGGAATATTTAGTAAAAAGTACACTACAATAGACAGGCAGAAATATTAGATAGATAGATAGATAGATAGATAGATAGATAGATAGATAGATAGATAGATACTTTATTAATCCCCAAGGGGAAATTAACATACTCCAGCAGCAGCATACTGATAAAAAAATATTAACTAAATAGTGATAAAAATGCAATGCAAGTTAAAAAAATGCAGGTATAATAGACAATATCATTGTATAATGTTAACGTTTACCCCCTGGGTGGAATTGAAAAGTTGCATAGTGTGGGGGAGGAACGATCTCCTCAGTCTGTCAGTGAAGCAGGACAGTGACAGCAGTCTGTCACTGAAGCTGCTCCTCTGTCTGCACATGATACTGTTCAGTGGATTCTCCATGATTGACAGGAGCTTGCTCAGCACCTGTCGCTCTGTCACAGATGTCAAATTGCCCAGCTCCATGCCTACAATAGAGCCTGCCTTCCTCACCAGTTTGTCCAGGCGTGAGACATCCCTCTTCTTTATGCTGTCTACCCAGCACACCACCGCGTAGAAGAGGGTGCTCATCACAACTGTCTGATAAAACATCTGCAGCATCTTATTGCAGATGTTGAAGGATGTCAGCCTTCTAAGGAAGTGTAGTCAGCTCTGTCCTCTCTCGCACAGAGCATCATTATTGGCAGGCCAGTCCAATTTATCATCCAGCTGCACTCCCAGGTATTTATAGGTCTGCACCCTCTGCACACAGTCACCTCTGATGATCACAGGGTCCATGAGGGACCAGGGCCTCCTAAAATTCACCACCAGCTCCTTGGTTTTGCTGATGTTCAGTTGTAGGTGGTTTGAGTTGCACCATTTAACAAAGTCCTTGATTAGAGACCCATGGATGAAAAAGTGCTGGAATACAAACAGCTTCATTTGAAGCAACCAAATTAGACAACTTAGACCAATTTTCCAACACAATTATTTAGGTACCACCAATTGTGTATAATATATATCATGTACACATTGCACAAAACTCTACATAGGAGAAACCCCCAAATTGAGATTAAGGCTACAACAGCATCTAACTAACATTAGAACAAATAGATTATGAATACCTCTAACTATACACTTCCACAGGATTGGTATACAGAGCTTAAACATAGCAGTACTAGAATGTAATTCACAATGGTCCACAAGGGCTAAAAAATTTAATGAAAATAAATGGATCAACAAACTAAATACTATACATCCAAAGGAGTTCAATTTTAAAAGAATCCCAACAGGTTAGGATAAGATATACTTGAAGACTCAGCTAGCAAAACAAATAACTGTCTGTGACTGCTGGGCACGCCAGCCTATTTTTCAAAGGTCTGCAGCCGGGCTATAAGGGCATTTCCTTGCTGAATGTATAGGATTTGGAGTTGGCTGACACCTGATCACCAATTCCAAAGAAATCCTATACTTCTAAACCTAAACAGGTTATTTATTACATGTTTGATGAATGAGGTCTCCAGGACTCTAAACAAATACAAATCATATTATGTAATATCATCTACTGTTAATTTCTACTCCATACTTCTAAAGGAGCCTAATCCTAAAAGTTTATATGCTCATACAGATCCTAACCCCAGAAGTTGAAATCTTAGACCTACCCTAATACAAATGCCTTAACTTAAAAATAATAATATCAGGCCTAACCCTAATACAATTGCCTAAACCTAGTAAAAAATATTAATTGCCTAATCTTGAAATTGATGCCTAATCCTAAAAAGATAGTAAACTAAAAGCCTAAACCTAAAACATCCCTTGTTTTCATATAAACCCTAATTCTAAAGATTAAAACTACAGACCTAACCCTAATACAAAGGCCTAAACTTAAAAAGAATATTAAATGCCTAATCTTAAAACTGCTTCCTAATCCTAAAAGGATAGTAAACTATAGGCCTAAAACCTTATATTTTCATAAAAATCTTAACCCTAAGATTGATATTACAGACTTAACCATAATATAACTACTTAATACCTAAAAAAGATTATTACATAGCTAATTCAAAAACTGATGCCTAATCCTAAAAGGATAGTAAACTAAAGACCTAAACTTAAAATCTTATACTATTATACAAATCCTAACCCTAAATAGAATATAACATACTCTTAAATGGGCATACATTACATTGACTTGACTGGTACTAAAGGGGCTGGCTTTCAGAGGAATCTAAAGTATTGGGGGATGGGCCACTGTTCATTATGGACTGTACTCCCAACAAGAGAAAACTTTCTGTAGAGGCAAGCAGTTCTTTTGCATGAAGCTTAAGCCCATATTAGGTTTTCTGCCTTGAACTGACAGTACTGTTTTTCTTTCCCTGTCCTCTTGTTTTAGGTTGAGTGATGTCCATTAACACTAGAATTACCAGAGCCTACGAAAAAACTTGTAATTCCGTCCCACCTTAAATCGCTTCTTAAATCCCTTCACACCTCTCCGCCAGCGTCCTTTTTCTTCTAAAAGTGCTGATAAAGAGAAGCTAGAAGCAGCCGGCTATTCCATCCCCCCACCAATTTAGAACGTGCACAAACTTCTCTCAGCTCATGCCTTGATTGAGTATCTGGGAGTGAAGTGGAGTTTTAGAGTGGAAATAATAGATCATTATTTGGAAGACACACATTTCATGTCTGTTCCGTTTCTAAAGTAATATGTGTAAACACATTGTTAAAACAGAAACGTTTTTTATATTCTAGTAGTAGATGACAAAATGTAGGCATAAACTATATAATGTATGAAGCCTGAAGTCCAAATATCAAAGAAACATTTTCACAAAACGTACAAATATAACACAACAATTGCGCTTTTATTCAAAAAACAGACTGAAATCAAATGTATGCTTTTATTCTAAAATAGTAAGACTAAGAGCAGTTTACTTCTCAAAATGGAGTGGTGCAGGATCGAACTTGCAACCTTTTGATTCCCAGGCGGGAACTGATTCTATTGCACCACGGAGGCAATTACAATAAACTGCTGTCAATGTCGCATGTTAAGGCGGCTTTTTGTTTCTGCAGTTATATTTTTAAATAAAAAAGCAACTTTTGTGTTATATTTGTACCTTTTGTGAAAATGTTTCTTTGTTATTTGGACTTCAGGCTTCATTTATTATATAGTTTATGCCTACATTTTGTCATCTACTACTAGAGTATAAAAAATGTTTCTGTTTTAACAATGTGTTTACACAGATTACTGTAGAAACGGAACAGACATGAAATGCGTGTGTTCCAAATAACAATCTATTATTTCCACTCTAAAACTCCACTTCACTCCCATATACTCAATCAAGGCATGAGCTGGGAGAAGTTCGTGCACGTTCTAAATTGGTGGGGGGATGGAATAGCCGGCTGCTTCTAGCTTCTCTTTATCAGCACATTTAGAGGACAAAGGGCGGTGGCGGAGAGGTGTGAAGGGATTTAAGAAGCGATTTAAGGTGGGACGGAATTACGAGTTTTTTCGTAGGCTCTGGTAATTCTAATGTTAAACAGGGTTTACCAGACTAATACCCCAACCCTTCTTTACATCTGTCTGACTTGTTTCTACAGGCAAAAGGAAAAACTGGCGGATTATTAGATCTTCAACATATTTATAGACATTTATGTCATCTTTAATATCTTGATTAAGGGCTGGTCACCAGAACTATCTTTCAATTCATTCATTCTTCTTGAAATTCCTGAATGACTGGTCAAAACCAAATCATGGCCCCGCAAAATACCTCATTTCTGACTGATACAGGCACGCATTGCCATCAAATGAGGCAGAGTTAAAAGTTGTGGAAGCGGATTCTCTCCCCTCTTTTTTATTCTATTTATTTTTATTCATTAATTAATGTATCTGTTTACTTATTATAACTAGTTTTAAGTTTTACTGTGCTGGACCAGCTCTCTTTCTCATGGGTGGGGGTTGATTTGTTTCAAACCTAATTTTGTTAAACTTTATTTGCTTTTATGGAATGATAAAATCAATAAAATGCTTAAAAAAAGTTGTAGAATTTCCATTGATATTCACATTTTGGTTGGCTATTTCATATTTTCTGTCTAATATTCTATCCACACACACAAAATTCTTCTCTTTTGTTGAATAATCCTCCCTTTGGACAACTCTTCTCCTTCTTTCACCAACATGCAATGGAGTTTGTTTTTCTTAAGGACAAAAGAGGCAAAAGAGGAAAAACCCTAAGCTCTGTCCAATTTTCTTTTACAGCTCATCCAGCCCCAATACTGAAAAATGATAAAAAATGATATTTCTGTTTTAGAGTCTGGTTTCCAAAAATTCAATCTTTTAATTATAAAAAGCACTTTTTTCAAATGCTTCCACCACAGGATTTAGAAGAACAGGAGGAGTGGGCACCAAGAAGAGATTTATTCCATATTGTATTATTGGTCTTAAAAAATAAAAGGCAAAACGCCTTGCTTCATCCACATTTTCTGGATACAAGGCAGAGTGAGTGCCTTTTGACTTTAACAAGCTCCTAAAGTATGCATTAACACATCACTGTGCTAAAACACATGGAAAGACAACAGCTTTAATCAAACAAGAAGATAATGTTTACAAAACCAGAAAATATTTCCTAGAAACCGACAGAAAAATAAATGGGATCTGACAATCGGACAGTGCTTTCTGATTTGCATTTATAGCATATAAAAATAACTATCAAGAAGAAATAACCACACCCCACAAAGATTACAGGAAATAAATGATTAAAAATGCAGTTAATCAGTTATAGTACCTGACTCATTTATTTTAAAATTTTTAGTTACTCCCCTGACTTTCTTGAGAGACTTGTTAGGGTTATATCTACTTTTAATTTTTGAAATATGATGAAAAAACTTGAAAAAAGTCCTCATTACACCAGAACTGTCTCCACATCTACTATAACGTCGCAGTTTCTTTCCTTAATACACATTTTAAATTCCTCTTAATTAAATGAAAGCTAAGAGTATGGACAAATTTTATATTTTATTGATCTGTCACTGAGAAACTTCTTAACTTCTTATGTTAAGTTCACTTAGTGCATTGTTCTGTAATCTCATTTTATGCTTTTTTGATTTTTATAACACATTAAATCTAGACAGATATCCCCTCTCTGGTGCTTGTTCATACCATATGGACCAATTTGAGACACTGTGTTGATCTGCTTCTGCAGCCACATCCCTTCACAGCTGCACACACGCCAAGTTAATTTGTAGTCTCCAATCATTGTAACATGCATTCTTGTCATTGGGGTGTGGGAGGTCCAGCACTGAATGACTACTTGACAGCTGGCAGAAAATTATTATGTAGACGGGTGGGGATAGAAACTCCTGTGTGGTGAGTGTGATAAATTCTTTTTGTCCTGTATAAATGATGGCAGATTGGCCTGAAAGGTGTTTTGCTACAGGTTGTAATTGATTATAAATTATCTGTATACCTAGGGATTCATTTATTCAAAGACGATTAAAAAGTTGTATATTTTATCATATTTTAGAAATAAGTGGTATGATCACAACACAGAAAATAACAATAGTTTGACTCAACTTTAAGGAGTAGAAAGTTTGTAACAATAATAAGAAAAATATAAACTTAGTCCCATTACACAGTGTGCATCAACTGTGTATCAGCAAACATAATAATTTGGAAGATTAGTATAAGCTACTGCCTAAAATGAAAATGCAGCATAAATAAACTGATATAATGCTTAAAATAAATATCTGTGTTTATGTTTAACATTTTCTTGAAAGTACATTTCTTTTTTAATATGCATTTTGTACATGTACCGAGACATTTTTTTCCTGACTATGTTGCTCCTTGCATCTCCTCAGGCTTTCTACAAATGCATGTGAAAGATTGTTTGTGCCTAGTAGGGTTACCCATAATAACGGATCCTCCTGAAAGACAAATGAGGTATGATGCCCATCTGGTGATAGCAATGGATCACATACAATCAGACACATGAGATCTTGCTAGTCGTCTTGGAACGTGGACCATGCTGTAGCTGCTATGGCAATAAAAAAACTAAATACAGCTTGTCTTCACCTTGTATTGGGTTTACATTTACATACAATTATGCGAGGCAACTTAGCAATATTTGAGATACAATTTGCTACATTTCTTTTGTTTTTCCACTTGGAGCACAACTAGGTCAAGTGATATTCTCACAGTCACACAGTGTCAGTAGTATGATTTGAACCCACAACCTCAGGGTAGGAAGTCCAAAGCCTTAACCACTATTCCATTATCTCAAAAACCAAACTTCTGAATTAAGAGAAGGCTCTCTCTTTCTCTAGGGTTTCCTCCATGGAGAGCTTCTGGTCAGCTGGAGGATATTCACAAGTCCCTGGTTGTGCACAGTAAAGATGGGGTTTAGTTTCCTGAAGATTAGGATCATCTAACTATGACATTGTACTATAGAAAGCAAAAGATGTGCAATACTGACTACTTGCTTGGCCTTTTTGCAGAATAAAAGAATTTAGTCCTAAGCAATCTACCTGGTATCAAATAATTTGAGCAGCTTTATAGTCATCTCATCGAAACTAATGACAAATTATCTGAACTCTAGACAGATGCTGATCTGTAAAGTAACAAATACACTTGCCTTAACTAAATTCATTTTTTCTATGTCTTTAATCTGTCTGCTTCTCCTAATTCCTCTAGATCAATGTCTCAAACTCCTTGTGTAACTGTACAGTCTGTCAGCTGTAAGGTGGTTCTCTCCTAACCCGGTAGTTAAAATGGAATATAGGTGCTTGCCTCTGCTATGAGCTGGTAAGGATGCTGGAACTACCAATTTTTAATATCACTAGGTTGCTTTTTCACTTTGCTTCACAATGTGCTCAGCCAGCCTTCCGAGGCTTGACCTTGTTGTATGCCTAGCCTACCCAAAGTAGTACAATAGTGCCTTTATGAGAACAGAAGTAGCCAGCTGTGTTTAACAACCTCTTGCCTAAGCCCATTTGTCATCTGTTGCTTGGGTTATTTCAAAACATTCATAAAAAATTAATACTGGGGAAAATAATGGTGCAGAACATAATAGCATTATAGGGCAAGGAATTATACTGTAAATTCCCAAAGAAAACATTCTCTAAACATTAAAAAAGTAAACTAAAAAACACACACTCAAATTCATAATGGACCTTCATATGCTTTTTCATAACCAGTGGGTTGCCATTATGTTTGCCAAAGAACCTGATGCAATTTTCCTGGATGAAGTATGATTTGTGTTGTTGCAGTGGAGCATTTATTGCAAATAATAAAAAAAAAACAGTAATTTCTATATGGATGTGTGGGCATGTGTTAAATGTGACCTGTGAGGATTATTTCTGCACTGTGAAGATCTGCACTTTTGGTTGCCAGAAGTTTATTTGTACTTCTGCACAATTACACACAGCTTGTGTATTGAATGGACATACTGGTAAGCCCACCGCACTACCTTAGTATATTGATCAATAAGAACAGGTTTTTGTAGTCTTTTGTCATGAATATCAACAATTCTTATTTTTCTCCATGACTAATCAACTTTCCACAATGTATTCTTCTATCAAGGGGTCTCTGGATACATAATATGCAATTTTGTAATTGGCTTAATTATCCTGGATTAGTTTCAGTTTATTTAAAATATTTTGCATCTTGGCATGCCAGCATTTTGAGTTGCATTAAACATGTGATTCTACAAAACACTAGCATGTGTTTATTCTTTAGTAATTTTTCTCAGCAAGAACTCTTTAATCATTTGATTTATGACAATAATTTTGGTTAGCCTATTGGTTTCACTTTAATAACTTTAGCCTTTAGTGGTTTCACTTATGTTTCCTGTTCAGTTAGTACCTTTGTAGAGCAGTACACTAGTGGATTGACATTTGCAGTATAATAAAGTGAAAGTCTGTTCCTTCAGACCCGTGTATTTTACACATTTAGCGAATAACAATACTTTGTGCTGTACTTGCTGATACCACTGAACTTTGGGTAATTGTATCAAGTTATAGAATACCATCAAAAGAGAACAGTAGGCAGACAAATGGTTGTCAATGGCATTTTTCATCTATACTGTACAGGTCAATAAGATAATAAATACAATGTTTAACACTAGAATTCCTGAAGCCTATGAAAAAGCACGTAATCCCGGCCCACCTTTACTACATTTGCAACTCTCCCATCAGTGTCTTTTGTTTTTGTAAATGTGCCGATCAGCACAAGCAGCAAGCAGCCTACTATCCCATCCCTCCTCTTGATAGAAATCAAATCAGCAAAAAGTTCTCCCAGCTCAAGCCAAGGCTCCTTGTCTGTGTGTGATGTGCCTGGAGTTGTATAGGGTAAATAATAAAGTATATTGTTAATTTATCCATGTTCCGTGTCTACAAAGATCTGGGAAGTGTAAGATGAAAGGAAATGCAAGAAATGCTGAACACATACCTAAAGCAGAAACTTTTTCCATGTTATATTAATAATGATGAGAAGTGTATAATATGTGAAGACTTTAGTCCAAATATCAAATAAATGCGTGCGTTTATTCGAGAATATAAGGAAAGAAAAAGAAAAGCTTTCGATTTACATGTGACTGTCAAGGAGTTAAAAACTCAAATGTTGCTCAAATGTCAATCGACAGGAAATTTACACATAATCTTGAATGGCACAGAGGTAAGAACTGCTGCCTTACAACATGAAAGTCCTGGGTTCGAGTAGTGAGCTGTTTATTATTATTATTTCAACAATATAATAAAAACATACATTTAATTGGAGTCAGTAACACCCGGTGTAAATTTTGGCTACTTCTGCTTGTTTTTTTATTATTCAGTTTTATTCTCTCAGTGACGCTCACATGGTACAACGAACTTGCCTCTCCCTCTCTGAGTCGATGGCATTTATCTCTGTTCTGTTCAGAAGAGCAGTGCTGTGGCTGATGCCTACTCAGAACTGTTTGTTGTACCAGCAATCAAAGATACAGTGTTCTGTGACCACTATCAGACTGGATAAAGGCAGAACCGTAGCCACAGACATTTTCATCACAGCGATCTCTGCAGGTGTTTAGATCTGGCAGTGTCATGCTGACGTATGTGCGCAAACAGAAGAAGCCTTTGATTTCAGTTTGTAACAACTGGTGTAAAGTTTGGGTGCAAGAATTGTAGTGTTAATAAAAATTTCAGTAGCAGTAAAATCTGACATGAATTAATAATTTACCTTACTTAAACATTTACAACATCTTCCTTTAAACAGATGCATAGCTACTTTACGCAATTTTTTTCCAAGAGTACAATTAAAGAAGAAGCAACACAGCATAAAATATATTGCATGAAAAATATACACAAGTTTGAGTTATCTGTGAGTCACATGCATATTTTGATTAAGAAAATATGACACCCACATCAGAAGAATATTTACCACAGGATGTTTTTAATGATATCATTTGGCACAGTCGCTGTTTTAAAAAATATTCATTTGACTTCTGAGTTCGTGTTTTCCACCTGATGCTAACAAGATATACTCAGGCTTCCCTTGACTCTTGAATGGATAAACTAATAAGCATGATTTATATGCTTCATGTGCCAAATAGTTGAAAAGATTTTATAGTACAGAAGAATTTTCAATACTGAAATGATTAATGACTATTTAAATGTACCCAGAAAATCTTTAAACTAGATCGATTTAACAAAGACAGGTCAAATCAGTATCCATAAAATTGTGTATGACTTCGTAAAATAAACCTACAAAAGAAATATGGCGCCCCGAAATGTCATGGAAAAGAGATGAACTTGAAATTCTGGAAAAACGGCATTCACGTTTTTCTTGTTAAATTTTAAAAATAGTAAAATGGTGATGCACTGTACTGATTAGCATGGCTTCCTCAATACTCCAAACACAAAGGTTCGACTAGCTAAGACATATTGCTTTTTAGAGCCTGCACAGATTTCTGGTATCTTTGTGTGTTTCCTTCAGGTTTCTTTTCAAGTTCCAGATGTAAGTATAGATATATGAATGTATGAATGTGTCAAATTATGAACTGGCATTCCATTCAGAGTTGGCCTGATAGACTCTACAATGTCCTGTCAGTGAAACAGATAAAGAAGAATTTGGTCACTAAATATTGCACAAGAGCAATTGTAGTCCATGGGTTAAATACTGAGTCTCAGCCACATGGGTGTTTATGGCTAGCAATTCATATAGACACTTGCTGTTCATTTAGCATAACTTGTTTGTATGATGTTCCTTGGCATTCTGATTCAATTTTACCCTGTTCTTTTGTAATCCTCTGTTCCTTTATGTTTCTTTTTTTTTTATAAACAGTGTTAGTGTGACATAATTATTTGTATGTTACTAATAGTGGTGTGCCTAAACAATCTTTAAAACATGGCACCCACATCCCATAATTTGAGATGAGACTCTACACTTCCGATAGTAACCTAATCGTAATAACATCATAGTAATCTAATCGTAACCTTAGATCTTCAAATGAGTGTCTCCTTATAATTCCAAAAGCTAAACTTAAAAGACGTGGTGAGGCGGCCTTCTGCTGTTATGCACCTAAAATCTGGAATAGCCTGCCAATAGGAATTCACCAGGCTAATACAGTAGAGCACTTTAAAACACTGCTGAAAACACATTACTTTAACATGGCCTTTTTATAACTTCACTTTAACTTAATACTGATACTCTGTATGTTCAATTCTTCATAATAACTATTCACAGTGGCTCCAAAATCCATACTGACCCCTACTCTCACTTCTGTTTCTTTTTCCGGTTTCTTTGTGGTGGCGGCCTGCGCCACCACCACCTACTCAAAGCATCATGATGCACCAACAATGATGGACTGAAAGCCAGAAGTCTACGTGACCATCATCATCAGGTCCTTCCATGAAAACCCTAAATACAAAGAGGACTGTTTGACTTATGTTAGGTAGATTGTCTAGAGGGGACTGGGCGGTCTCTTGGTCTGGAACCCCTACAGATTTTATTTTTTTCTCCAGCCTTTGGAGTTTTTTTTTGTTTTTTCTGTCCATCCTGGCCATCGGACCTTACTCTTATTCTATGTTAATTAATGTTGGCTTATGTTTATTTTTTATTGTGTCTTTCATTTTTCTATTCTTTAATATGTAAAGCACTTTGAGCTACTGTTTGTATGAAAATGTGCTATATAAATAAATGTTGTTGTTGTTGTTGAAAGGGGTTTCAGTCCTTTTGCTGTTAAGCAAAAAATTGTAATGAGTTTTTCCCCCAGACACTTTCAATTTTGTCTTATAAACCAACTTATAATAATTTTGGATATGTAACAATGTGTTTCTTTTAATTAAACCCAGAGTTAGCAGAGTTAGGCTGTTTGACACCTCTCACATTTCTTCTCCCAACCTCAATCCACTTCAATCTTGATTTTCAATCTTCTCTAATAAATTAAATTTTACTATTGATTTCATGCATGATATTAAAATTGCTTTTGCAGGTTGTTAAGAGGAAACAATGATTTGACCCCTGCTGACAGCTAGGGCAGATGTTGTCCTCTTGATGTTCTCCAGGACAAAAGACATGGAGTACATGCATTAGGCAACCTGCTAGCACCATTTATAACTGTTTCAAATTGTTTAAATGTTCTATATAAATAAATTGACATTGACATAGATGATCTAAACCTTTTAAAATTTAAAAGTAGGAATATGAATATATATCTGGCAACTGACTAATTCACTCAACTCATTAGTTTTGATTTTCATTTTATCTAAATTCTCTATAAAGTGGATTCTTGAAAGATTCAACTAGTTGACAGATGTTTGCAGTGATGATGACAATGAGAAAGTATGTGTCAAAACTAATTATGAGGTTTCTGTAGAATTCTTGTGAATGTTTATTGAAAGTGCTCAGCAAGTACATTATTCTTATTCTGATAATAATTAAAATCACATCTTATACCTCTTATATTTCCCAACATCATCAAAAGAGTGGGCTTACCTCCTGAATGTCTGCCAGAAGAGCTTAAGTTTAATGCTTACAGGAGTTCTTACTAAGTTTACATTTATCCATGACAATCCATGAATTTTAATTTTCTATAACACATCGTTAAAACAGAAATGTTTTTCATGTTTTAGTAATAATTGACAAAATGTAGACATGAAGTGCATAATATGTGAAGCTTGAAGTCCAAATATCAAATGAACACTTTCACAAAAGATACAAGTATAACAAAACAAATGCACTTTTATTCAAGAATAACAAAGTTGTTTTGTTATACCATGTCTTTATTTGAAAACAGTGTCAGATCTTTTGTGTGAACAATACTGGGACTGAGAAAACTGTGGACGTAGGTGTGAATGGTGTGTATGACTGAGAATGATTCTGGATGTGAATTTTTTTTTATGCAGTTTTAGTCTTGAGTGTTCCTAAATTAATATGCACCTTCTGGTCCGTGGTGTCAAAGCCACACTGACAAAAAAAGACAGACATAGGTATATATGATATTTGGAATAACTCATTTTTTGACTTGTTTAGTACATTTCGGAAAACACTATTGCACTAATGCAACATTATATTCCTTCACATACCTTGTAGTCAGTGACCACATTTTTTTTCTCGATCTTGCCCAGTCTCCACATTTTGGTGCATGGTGGTGTTTCTTTTGTACTCCAGGAGATCTAGAGGACATAATAGTACAGAGAGATCAGTTGCGTGATATATATAATCATCAAATTCAAATGTTAACATTTACCATACACCCAATGACCGTCTTTCCTACATTTACGACATCTGTACCTGTTGCAATGTACACATTTCTGCCTATGCTGTGCTTCGTATTACATTGATACTGACTGTTTGCTTTCCTGGGGAAAGTGGAGGTCTTGGAACAGAAGCTTGTCGATGTTGCATCCTCTTTTTCTTTTTCCATCACCTTTTCTTGTAAAAAGCGACAACGAAGTTCCTCTGCAAGGTGAGCCATGAACAGTCTTCTTTTCTCAGTGGACCCCGTGCATGCCTTGTACAGTACATGTGCATTCATCACCACTAGGTCAAGCAAAAGTTATCGTTTTTTTTTTTTTCCAGTTTCAATCTCTGTCATGTTCATGCTCCCACAGCCAAGATCTGACGCTGTTTTCAGCTTGACTGGGAATAATTGTGGATGTGATTAATGTTTTGATACAATGGAGCTAGAAATAATTCTGATGTGGAATCAGTTCTGTATGGTTATACATCTGTATTTTTTTGTGCGTACGTACATTTCCAGATTTGTACGTACACCCTGCTTTAGTGTGAATTCTACACTTGCCATTATACATGAGGCCCCAGATAAGTAGCTACCCAGGAGGGAACTTCCAGTATGCAGACACAATACTAAAAAACCAAATGAAAACAGTGAAATACAAATTGTCATCCTTTTATTTGAAACAAACAGAGAACATAAACCTTACCAATATGACTTGAATACATTTTAATGACTAGAAACTAAAAGTTTATTGGTTAGTTTTACTCCCTAAGTAAGCTGTCCTCAGTCTTTCCTAACATCATATATGCACTCTGACTTCAAGCAAAAAAATTAAATGAACACTCCAGGAACTGCCTGCATACTCTCATCACATGAGGCCAGGCATTCTAATGCACCAGAAGGAACCCAGGACCCAGGATTTTATCCCGATACCTAATGGCAGTCAAGATGCCGTTGTGTAGCCTATAGAGGTCTGTGCGTCCCTCCATGCATCTGCCTCCCCAGACCATCACTGACATGGAACAATGTTACAGGCAGCATAACGTTCTCCACGGTTTCTCCAGACCCTTTTACGTCTGTCACATGTGCTCAGGGCAAACCTGCTCTCATGTATGAAAAGCACAGGGCATCAGTGGTGGACCTGCCAATTCTGGTAATCTATGACAATTGCCAATCGAGCTACACGGTGCTGGGCAGTGAGCACAGGGCTCACCAGAGGATGCTGGGCCCTCAGGCCACCCTCCTGAAGTCTGTTTCTGATTGTTTGGTCAGAGACATTCACACCAGTAGCCTTCTGGAGGTCATTTTGTAGGGCTCTGGCAGTGCTAATCCTGTTCCACCTTGCCCAAATGATCAAATACTGGTCCTGCTGATGTGCTAAAGACCTTCTATGGCCCTGTCCAGCTCCCCTAGGGTAACTGCTTGTCTCCTGGAATCTCCTACATGCCCTTGAGACTGCTGGGAGACACAGCAAAGTTTCTGGCAGTGGCACATATTGCTGTGCCATCCTGGAGAAGTTGGACTACCTGTGCAACCTCCGTAGGGTCCAGGGGCCTCATGTATAACGCCGTGCGTAGAACTCGCACTATAACATGGCGTAAGCACAAAAGCCGAAATCTGCTTACACACAGAAAAATCCAGATGCAGGAATCTGTGCGTACTCCAACTTCCACGTTCTTCCGCTACATAAATCCCGATCAGCGTGAAAAGTAACGCTCTTGCACGCGCTTTATGTAACGCCCCAACTCCTCCCAGAATTACGCCTCTTTGAATATGCAAATCAATATAAATCGCCCTTAAGCTCAGCCTTCTGTGAAAAGACAATGGGAAAAGCACAGGTGAAAATATAAGAATTTCAGCAAATACCAAGTGGAGGCAAAGGAAAAAACATACTATTTGTTTATTTAAACCGTGGTATAATCAACAAAAGGAAGTTGATCAAGTGACATAGCGTGTTGGAGAAACTTGAAAGCTCACGTTCACAAAATCGCACAGTGCCGGAAATAAAAAAGAAGTCACATATCAAACTCGCCGTGAAAAGGCGAGTTGTAGCCCACTGTCTGAGTGTCATATGAAAGCTTATTAGGGTACAGAGAAAAAAAGGCACACAGTGGGGAAAAAGCACGAAATGTCAACTTCAATCTCTAAATTTCCACTTTAATCATGTAGTTTATTTTGTCATTAAAGAAGAACATCATAAACTTCATCTTAAAATCATTTAATTAACCAGTTTCTCAAATCACATCGTAATTAAAGTAGCACGTTAAATGCTTTGTTTTGTATGTGATCTTCTATGTGCTCTATGTGTGTGAATCACTACGTGCTTCTTAAACCAGCTCTCTTCCTCCAACAGGACACGGAATCCATTACATTCGTAATATTACAGTTCTTTGAATAACTAAAATACTGAGATGTATATGTGATATCATTTTCATGATGATATGAGGTAAAGCACATTATTAAACATAGGTTTCACGGCGCAGTGATTGTGTGCGACCTTCGATGAAATAATTTATTGCAGCAGTACTCAAGGGCGGCTCTAGGCTTGTGGTGGCACTGGGCAGAGGAAGAATCGGTGGCTCCTTCGCCCGCCAATGTCAATATGGTATCTTATGAATGGTGGATGGCAAAGTCCGTTGCGGACACTGCATAGCCACCTCGTGCTCATGACACAAGCATTTAACTTTTGCCGAAATTTGTCGCTGCGTTTTTAGCTGTGTTGTTATTTTCTCTTTCGGTTTTATATTCAATATATATTGGCGTAGCCACCCCTGCAGTCCTTGCTTTTCTTTCTCCAAGTAACCAATCGCCACACAATCAGCTCTGTAATAGACATTAAGCCATCTGTAAACTTAGAGCGCCTATTCTTCAAAACGTTTAGGGAACATTGAAATATCTTTGTAGTACCTGTTTAATTATTCTATCCTTCACGACAGTCCCAGTGAAGAATATAGATTATTTAAATGAAGTTAAAGTTTTATCTGTATAATATAATAAACATATTTTGCTGCATTTCATCTTAAAAATGATATCGTCATCATATGTAAATACACGCTTTATAAAGTGGCTCAGGTTGTGCGATATTATAACTGTAGTGCAAGTTTACAGTGGGGTGATTGTACTTATAATTACAGATAGTTCTACAAGGAGCAATTGATTAAGTGTGTTTAAAGTTCTTGGGATGAAACTGATTCTGAACCGCGAGGTCCGTACAGGAAAGGCTTTGAAACATTTTGCCGTGGCTGAAACAGCGTGTGCTTGATACTGTATACCGATAATTCTCTTTCCGATCAGCTGCTGCTGTGATTCACACTCAGATACAGTGATATAAATACTCCGAGTGGTGCAGTGAGAGTAATATGGAAGAAGATGATCCGCTGTGGCAACTCGTAACGGGAGCAGCTGAAAGAAGAAGAAAAAGGTGCAGTGAGAGTAGCAACGCTAAAGCAGTTATGGTATTTGGAATACTATGGCTATTCCCTGGATCATTATATTGTTACAAGTTAATTACAATCAGATGCATAAACAATATGCGGTTAGTTTCAGTGTATTTATAAAGCCGCGTCAGGAAAATAAGGTGTAACCACACAGGAACAGTAGCATTGCTTTGACGCTGGGTGCCGCCAGTCTGCAAAACCGAGCGGTGAACTTGCATACGACAAGGTATGAGGTACCGTGGAAAAGTGCGTGGCTTTACGCCAAGTGTAGATTTTATACATCGCGATTTGAACGCGAACTGCATCCCTCTTGTTGTCACCTACAACCCACATCTTGAAACACTTCGAAAAATTATAAAAGAACTTCAGCCAATGCTAAACAACGACCAAACACTGAAAAATTTATTTCCTGAACCTCCCCTCCTGGCTTACAGACAACCGCCAAACCTTCAGCAACTAATTGTCTGAAGCTCCCTAAATGAACCAACAGAAAATGGCACATCTCCCTGCCTACAGAAAAGAAGTAAAACGTGTGCTCACATTTACAATAGAGACTGTATAGTTATACCACACTGCCGACTTGAACATCACATAGAGGGATCATTTTCTTGCAGATCATCTAACGTGGTCTACCTAATTCTCTACATAAAATGTCCTGACACTGCACTCTATGTAGGAGAAACAGGACAAACACTACGCCAGAGAATGAATTTACACAGGTTCCGCATTAAATGTGGCAACACAGATGTTCCTCTAATGGCCCACTTCAACAGCCATGGACACTGTGAGAGGGATTTTAAAGTCACAATGCTTATGGGCAACTTCAAAACACAGCAAACGAGAAAAGAATGGGAAGTTAAACTCATGTTAAAATTTAATACATTACAACATGGCTTCAATAAAGACAAGAGTTTTATAGCCAGATGTGAGGATTGTTTGCATCTCTCCGACTGACACAGACAAACTGACTACAGATCCACAATGCATTGAAAGACTCATTAGAAACTTCAAAAGACTTTTTTGGACAGTTATCCAAAGGTCTTGACCATACATTGTTCTTCTCTCTCTTGTTAAATGAACTCTAGCCTTAATGAATCTATTAATTTTTTATATTTAAGATTTCTCATTTAAAGGTTTACCAATGTTGTTTCTTGTAATAGAGTGTATATAAACACAGGGAACTCCAGTTTCTGTATTACATCTTGCCTGAAGAAGGGGCGTGAGTTGCA
This sequence comes from Polypterus senegalus, assembly GCF_016835505.1. NCBI lineage: Eukaryota > Metazoa > Chordata > Cladistia > Polypteriformes > Polypteridae > Polypterus > Polypterus senegalus. Next base: position 68,295,924 of record NC_053161.1, read on the forward strand.
GTGAAAGCTTGCATATTGTAATCTTTTTAGTTAGCCAATAAAAGGTGTCATTTTGCTTGGCTTTTCTCTACATTCATAATGGCTAACATGGTACAACACCCTAGTACTACATATATTATCAAATATAAACTATATATATGATGTTAATAGTGGTAATGTTTTTAATATACCAAAGCATGAAAACTAATAATATAAAAATAATAAATTATATGAATAGAGAAAAAAGTGGAAATGGAATACAAGACAAAATTTTAGTTAAAACAAAACTAAGTGAAAAAGAAATTAAACGGCATAAACATTAATACGAGAGTAAATAAAATAAGCAAATTAATGGACTTTTGTCATATAAAATTTACATTACCAATTAAAAATGAAGTTTACTTTCCACGTTCAGCCCATAAAAAAATCCAAAGTTTTTTCCTTGTTCTTACTATATCTTCAAAATATGTTACTTTATTCCAATGGGTTTTACAGTACTTTTTATGGTACACACCCTTTCATCTATCATAGCTGGAATTTGTTCTAGCTCTTCAGTGTAGGATGTTGAGTTTTTCATGTTGTTGTGACTCTGTGGAAAGAAGTTGTTTTTTAGCGGAAGAACACATTGTCCACTGTGCTGTATGAGACATCACTGGGAATATGAGAATGCAAGATATCACAAATAATTGACAATTATAAGGTACTGCGGCCAGAGGAGACTTGTCTTGACAGGCGGATTAGACCAAAAAACATTTAGTTAGACTGCCCAGCACACACTAATAGTGGATAGCCAGTGTCAGGAACATATTATTAAATAATGTTTGATGTGTTTTGTTATAATACTTTGTTTCTTATTGTCTCTTTGTTTCGTCATTCTCCTGCCAGCCATCATGAAAATGTTAGCCTTTTGCTAAAGTATTAATTGAACAGAGCACTTCATTTGTTCAATTAAAACTATTACAAGGAGGGGGTGGGAAGGCAGTTGGCCTAGGTCACCAGAGCTGTAACTTCTTCTGAATCTGATTGTGGCTTTGTCTGTTATAACCAGCTATAAACTCCTAAAAATAAATTATCTGGTTGTTGACAGCAATTTCTGTTTTTCTACCTGGGCCATATTTTAATTTAAATTTTAAGGGAGTTAGTTTGTCACAAGTTGTTTATGTTAATCAAATTGAAATTGCTTTGATTTAGTCTGCTTTAACCTAATTTGTGTAATCATACTGTATATGTAAATTATATATTAGTTATCCTCTATCATTGCATTATAATGTAACTGTAAGCTTATATAACTGCTCTGAGCCTGTGTTCTTTAAAGAATAGCATATAAAAATAAACTGGCATACTGCAGTTGTCATACTGATTGTGATGCAGTTAGTTTTTATGCTGTAAAGCAGAGATTCTTACTTTTTGTTTGTTACCTAATCTTGTCCTTCTTAGCGTTTTAAAGACCCATTCCTTGTTAAATGTCACGGGCTGGGGTGACTTCCCCCTTGGATAGTCATGGACAATTATTTGTCATTAAGGCAAGAGATTCATGGACAAGAGCATCCCTTATGAATAACCTGGGTGATCGTCAGAACTGCGGTGGATGGGGGCACTTGGAGAAACGTGGAACAAAGTTGAATGTTCAACTGATGCCGACCCACAACAAACCAATGCACCATGCTTCCCAAACCATACACGACCAATTCCAATTAAATAAAACAATGACTGATGATCCAGCGACGGCAACCCATTATATAAGAAACCCTGCTGTAAAATGTTTATCTGTAGAAGTCAGTGAAGATCTGCAGGTGCAAATTCAGTCTGCTCAGAAAGTGAAGGCATTAATGTGAATAGGTGCATAATTCCTTTAAGTCTCCTAGTCTCTGTAATTTGGCATCGTTTTGGTGGAGAGTTTATTGTTATGGTAGTATTTATTTACAGTGTTTTAAATTTGCTGGAGAATTAAACATACAGCAAGAAATGAGAGAAAACAGGTATCAACTAACAGCAATGTGAGTCAAAAATAAACTGAACCAAAAACCAAAATCCAATACTCAAACCAAAAAGCAACATGCAAAAGTCTTGGTTCCGTAAGTGAATTTTCAATAACTAAATTCACCACAAAGATTGCTTTTAGAATTCAGAAATTTTCACATCAGTATTAGCACATCGGCATCTTTTATAGGCAGTGTGGTATGGTGCATGTCAGAGTCAGTGGCATTGCGTGTGTAATAAATAATTAATAACGGTGCACTCAGGTGCCATTCGGGTGCAGCTGCATGTGAGTTTGTGCCTGAGCGGCCCGAGGCTTAATGGGGGAGGCTTAGCTGGCTGGCCATGCATCCAAATGCAGATGTGTGCTGTTCAGTCAGATTCGTTGTTAGTGCTGTGGGTTTTGTAATTATAGCACCTGTTCAATGATTGTTATTTACAAGGAGTCTGAGTAAAGAGCACAAAGGAAAGAACAATACAGAGAGGATGAGATCAAAAAAGAGGGAAAACAAAGAAAAGAATGGGAGGTTAGGTTGAAACTGAAAGTAGAACAGGATAAGACAGAAGGACAGGAGCCAGCATAGTAGAGAGGGGGCAGTCAGCCAGGACAGTGAGCTCCATGGAGGTGCATGTGGCTGAAGCTTGAGAGGACTGAAGAGGATCATTCCTGTTCAGCATACCTCAGTAGTGGAACCATTACTCAGAAGGGCTCCCGCCAGAGAGGTGGAATGGATATCAAAGGTGAGAAACAAAGGAGCAAACCTCAGTGCAGCACCCTGGGGTGGCTGCAAAGAGCCTAAATTTAAATGGTTGGCTATGCCTGTTGGGTGACGTACAGTACCTCAGTTTTTAGATTTCTCCCTCTGAAGAACTTTAACCTAATTTTTATGACTTATGTATCATTTGTTATTTGATTTTAACCTCTACAAACGCACTTGCTCTTATGGGTTATATATTTATTGAGTGAAACACTGCACTTTGTTTTTTTTTACTCTTACTTTTCTTTGAGAATAAAGGCACTGAAGCACCTTTTCATCTACTTTTGTTTGTCAATGCCTTCATTATCCAGCTTATCCTTGGTTATGACTATCAACGGTTCTGGGTTTGAGAGCTGTCAAGGACCATGGAGCCAACCCAGTGCATCACAGTCAAGGAATGAAGACTCAGAATGTCTTATGATCTGCCTTTGAGCATAACAACCTGTAAGCAATATGGCCACCACCATGCAGGCAGGCAAAAAATGGTGGCGAGCCTCCAAAAAGAATACAAAATTGAGTCATGATAAAAAATGGCAACCATAAAACTTAACCAATGATATAAAATATGTACATAAATAGATTCTGCATGGTCAAAAAATGTAAAATTTTAACACAGAGGATGCTGTGATTTTACTATGCAGGAGTTTTTAAAGTATTGTTTGAGATTCAAATACATTTCACAAAGCCAAGACAAAAGCCAGAACCTTCCAGCATGCAAAAAGAGAAGACTGGCTAACCCCATCTGCATGCAAAGTAACCGGCACAGATGGAAGGCCTGAGCATCTGCAAAAAATAACATTAATTTGATTATTCATCTGGTATTATCTGTCACCTGTTTGATCTGCATGAGTTAGCCTTTCTATGACAGTTTCTACTTTATTACTACATTTAGTAAAAGAAAAAGTATTTTAATTTATTTATTGTCCTCTTTTTTATTATTCTTATGTTTAATTTATGTTTGTATCTGAGAACATTTAAGTAAAAGATCATTCTATTTCATTTTTTTCTTATTGGCAGTAATATATGGACAGTGACACACACTTTTACACTGTTTTCCATTTACAAAATAATTAAATGATATGTATGAAATATACATTTTAAGCTACTTCATACCATCAGAATGCTGTAACATACAATAACAGTTTTATGTTCATTTACCTTAATGTAAGAAAAAGATTTAAACAGAAGCCTAAGTAGCAGTAGCTGTACTCACAATGATTATCAAATGTTGCACGTTTTAGGGTAAATCATTTATCTGACTTTGCTTTCTTCCCAAATGGGCTCTTTGAATAAAATATACAGTGCATCTGGAAAGTATTCACAGCACATCACTTTTTCCACATTTTGTTATGTTACAGCCTTATTGCAAAATGGATTAAATTAATTTTTTTCCTCAGAATTCTACACACAACACTCCATAATGACAACGTGAAAAAAGTTTACTTGAGATTTTTGCAAATTTATTAAAAATAAAAGAACTGAGAAAGCACATGTACATAAGTATTCATAGCCTTTGCTATGGCACACACCTGTCTATATAAGGTCCCACAGTTGACAGTTCATGTCAGAGCACAAACCAAGCATGAAGTCAAAGGAATTGTCTGTAGACCTCCGAGACAGGATTGTCTCAAGGCACGAAATCTGGGGAAGGTTACAGAAAAATTTCTGCTGCTTTGAAGTTCCCAATGAGCACAGTGGCCTTCATCATCCTTAAGTGGATGCTAGAGCTGGCCGGCCATCTAAACTGAGCAATCGGGGGAGAAGGGCCTTAGTCAGGGAGGTGACCAAGAACCCGATGGTCACTCTCTCAGAGTACCTTCCAGAAGTACAACCATCTCTGCAGCTATCCACTAATCAGGCCTGTATGGTAGAGTGGCCAGACGGAAGCCACTCCTTAGTAAAAGGCACATGGCAGCCCGCCTGGAGTTTTCCAAAAAGCAACTGAAGGACTCTCAGAACATGAAAAACAAAATTCTCTGGTCTGATGAGACAAAGATTGAACTCTTTGGTGTGAATGTCAGGCGCCACGTTTGGAGGAAACCAGGCACCGCTTATCACCAGGCCAATACCATCCCTACAGTGAAGCATGGTGGTGGCAGCATCATGCTGTGGGGATGTTTTTCAGTGGTAGGAACTGGCAGACTAGTCAGGATAAAGGGAAAGATGACTGCAACAATGTACAGAAACATCCTGGATGAAAACCTGCTCCAGAGCGCTCTTGAACTGGGGTGACGGTTCATCTTTCAGCAGGACAATGACCCTAAGCACACAGCCAAGATATCAAAGGAGTGGCTTCAGGACAACTCTGTGAATGTCCTTGAGTGACCCAGCCAGAGCCAGACTTGAATCCGATTGAACATCTCTGGAGAGATCTTAAAATGGTTGTGCACCATTAGTCTGTCTCGACTAAAACTCTCCAAAATGTTTCCAGGGCATGATCCAACCTGCGAACGTTGCAACCAAGCCCCAGCCTCACTGGGTCACATGTTCTGGGCCTGCACCAAATTAGCATTATTCTGGACAAAAATTTTTAATTACCTCTCAGACAGCCTTGGACTCACAATCCCTCCTAACCCATTAACAGCTGTGTTTGGGGTTCTTCCAGAGGGGCTTAAAGTGGAGAAGGACAAACAAATTGTGATTGCATTCACTACACTGTTGGCACGCAGACTTATTCTGATAAACTGGAAGAACCCAAACTCTCCTCTTTAAGTCAGTGGAAAACCGATGTGTTATATTATTTGAAATTGGAAAAAATCAAATACTCAGTTAGAGGATCCGTACAGACTTTTTTCAAAACATGGCAGGATCTAATCAGTAATATTTTAAAATAAGTTTATAAAGCACAGAGAATTTATTAATTTAGGTATTTTTACAAGCCTTAAATTTTACACCATTTGGCTTGCTCTCTCTCTCAGGGGTGGGGATCGATCTGTTCTTAACATAATTCTTTTTTTTTGTAAAAACTTGATTGCTACGTATTGATTGTAATAAAATTAATAAATAAAAATTAAAAAAAAAAAATGGTTGTGCACCGACGCTTCCCATCCAACCTGATAGAGCTTGAGAGGTGCTTCAAAGAGGAATGGGAGAAAGGATAGGCGTGCCAAGCTTGTGGCATTATATTCAAAAAGACTTGAGGCTGTAATTTCAGTCAGGTTTTAGAACAAATCACAGCACAGAAACTTCACTCGTTAAAGTAGTAAATGACTTGCAGGTAAATGCAGACAGAGGCCGTCTATCTGTTTTCATCCTCCTAGATCTGAGTGCCGCATTTGATACCATTGATCACAACAGTCTTAGAAATCTCCAATGGGTGGGCCTCTCTGGCAATGTCCTAAATTGGTTTGAATCCTACCTGGCAGGGAGGAAATTCTTTGTTATTTGTTGTAATTACAACTCAAAGACACATGATATCCTATATGGTGTTCCACAAGGCTCTATCATGGGTCCGCTGCTCTTCTCAATCTATATGCTTCTGTTAGGTCAGATTATCTCAGGGCACAACGTGAGCTACCGCAGCTATGCTGATGACACACAGCTGTACTTATCAATAGCACCTGATGACTCCGACTCTCTCAATTCACTAACACAGTGTCTTACTTGTATTTCTCAATGGATTAATAGTAATTTTCTCAAGCTAAATAAAGAGAAAACTGAAATTTTAGTGATTGGCAATAATGGATATAATGAGGTTATCAGAAATAAACTTGATGCATTTGGATTAAAAGTCAAGACATAAGTAAAAAACTTAGGGGTAACTGTTGACTGCAACCTGAATTTTAAATCGCATATTCATCAGACAACTAGGAAAGCATTTTTTCACTTAAGAAACATAGCAAAAGTTAGACCTCTTATATCCTTGAAAGATGCTGAGAAATTAGTTCACGCTTTTGTTTTCAGTTGACTAGATTACTGTAATGCATTCCTCTCAGGACTACCCAAAAAAAGACATCAATCGTTTGCAATAAGTGCAGAATGCAGCTGCTAGAATCCTAACTAGGAAAAGAAAATTCTCCAGTTTTGAAGTCACTACATTGGTTACCTGTGTCTTTCAGAATGGACTTTAAAATTCTGCATATGGTTTATAAAGCCTTAAATAATCTCACTCCATTTTATATAATCAGAGTGACTTACACCTTAGATTCCAAATCGTAACCTTAGATCCTTAAATGAGTGTCTCCTTAGAGTTCCAAGAGCAAAACTTAAAAGAAGTGGTGAGGTGGCCTTCTGCTGTTATGCACCTAAAATCTGGAATAGCCTGCCAATAGAAATTCACCAGGCTAATACAGAGGATCACTTTAAAAAAACTGCCGAAAACACATTACTTTAACATGGCCTTCTCATAACTTCACTTTAATTTAATCCTGATATTCTGTATGTTCAATTCATTTTAATAGCTATTCATGGTCGCTCTAAAATCTGTACTAACCCCTATTCTCTCTTCTGTTTCTTTTTCCGGATTCTCTGTGGTGGTGACCTGCGCCACCACCACTTACTCAAAGCATCATGATGCTCCAACATTGATGGACTAAAAACCAGAAGTCTGCATGACTGTCATCATTGAGTCCTTCTGTGAGAACCCTAAATACAAAGAGGACTGTTTCATTTGTGTTAGGCAGAATGCCTAGACGGGACTGGGCAGTCTCATGGTCTGGAATCCCTACAGATTTTATTTTTTCTCCAGCTGTCTGGAGTTTTTTTTTTTTTGTTTTTTCTGTCCTCCCTGGCCATCGGACTTAACTCTTATACAATGTTAATTAATGTTGACTTATTTTAATTTCCTACTATGTCTTTTATTTTTATTTTTTTATTATTTTTCATTGTGTAAAGCACTTTGTGCTACATTTTTTGTATGAAAATGTGCTATATAAATAAATGATGTATTGTATAAGGCTGTAACACAACAAAATGTGGAAAAAGTGATGCACTGTGAATACTTTCCAGATGCACTGTATATGTCATGATGTTATGCCATCCATACAGTTCTGCTTTAAAATCTATAGTATCTTATTTTTTGCTGGAGGTTGATTTTAGATACACGAACTGCTAAAGTAATATATTCATTCATTATTTTGAAAATGTAAATGCAGCGTAGGAATAAAGGAGCTGGGAATGCTTGACTGTCCTGTATAACACAGCAAAAACACGGCATTAAGCCAAATATCAGATTTTACCCATGTAGAGAGGAATGGAGTATTCTTTAGCTGTGAGAAAATGGATTATTTAAAGATGGTACCAATTTTAATGTCTGCTTGTAAAAACACTTTAGGATCCTACAGTCTAAATATTGGACTTTATGTGAATCCTTCTGTATATGTGAAAAGACTTTTCAGATTATTATTGGCATAATTTTTCTCTACAATTATAAATTCAGTGTTGTCTTGCATTAAGCATAAGGAAATTACCTGTCATCCAGCATTTTGTCTTTTCATTGCTTCAAGCTTCTTCACAGGTGACACGTAATTAGATTTTTACAGATATGTATAATTGTGTATTATCAGCATGTCATACTGACAAATAACACAGCCAGTTGTGAGCCTTGTCGTGGATGTGATGTTACTTTTTATATTGTGATTTGTTTTGGTTCAGTGTGTTTGGGCTGTTCCATAGTTTTCCCCAATATCCTTTTAAAATTCTAATATCAGTTTAAAATACTAAATTCAATACTAGAAGAAAAGTCTGAACACATAACATGATTTGTGATAAACAACTTCCTGAACAGAAGAGTTTTAAGTTGTTTTTTAAAAGAATGAATAGAATCAGCTGATCTCATTAATTTTGGGAGGTCATTCCAAAGTCTGGGCGCTATTCACCTAAAGGTTTCTGTCACCCGTAGAGTGCAGGTTAGTGTGGGGCACATCAAGAGTGCCAGAATCAGATGACCTTAGTGGGCAAACAGGAGCAGAGCAATGGAGAAGGTCACTGATGTAGCCCGGTGCGAGGCCATTTAAAGCTTTGTATGTTAATTATGGAATTGTGTATTTGATCCTGTAAGACACAGGGAGCCCGTGAAGGCAAAGCAGGATGGGTGTTATGTGCACGCTGTTGCTGGCTTGAATAAGGACTCTTGCAGCAGATTTTTGAATCAACTGGAGCTGTGATATAAGATTAGAAGCAGCTCCCGCCAGTAGGGGGTTACATTAATCGATGAGGGATGCGATAAAAGCATGGACAAGTTTCTCAGCATTACAAAGGAGAGGAATGGGAAAACACAGGACACGTTATGGAGAGGAAACTAAGAAGGTTTTTAATGTGGTATATGTGGTTGGAATAAGAAAGGAAGAAATCAAAAATGACACCAAGAATCCTCACATTAGAGGAAGGTTTGATGAGATTATCGTCAAGAGTGATTGAAAAGGAGCTCCTTTTCTTAAGTTGTGCTTTAGTGCCAATTTAGAGGAGTTCCGTTTTGTTGCAGTTTAATTGTAAAGAGTTCTGCTCCATCCAGGTTTAAATTTCACTTAGGAAAGATGTGAGCTGAGAAAGCTCTGATGAAGTTTCACTTTTAACATTGAAATAGAGTTGAGTATCATCTGCAGAAAAATGATAACCCAGTCCAAAGCTACAAATAATATGGCCAAGGATTTAGCATATAGATACAGAAGAGCAGAGCACTGAGGAACTCTTTGCGTGAACGCCACTGAGCTGGATCTGCTGTTGCCAATTCTAACAAACTCCTGTCTATCAGTCAGGTGGGACTTAAACCACTGGAGGGCAGTACCAAAGATACCCAGGATATTCTACATTCTGGCCAGTAGAATGCCATGTTTGGCAGTGCCAAATGTAGCAGTGAGGTCTAACAGAATTAACATGCTGATTTGTCTGCTGCCATAAGCAAATCATTGGTTACTTGAAGCAGAGCAATTTTACAGCTGTGCTGATCTCTGAAACCAGACTGAAAGGGTTTCATCAGTTTATTAGAAGTTAAGTAATTGGTGAGTTGGGAAGCTACAACATGCTCAAGAACTTTTTTGCAGAAGAAAAAGGGAGAAATAGTCCAAAAATTGTTAAAATTGTCAGCATCAAGACCAGACTTTTTAAATTTTGGGTTTTTTAAAGTGATTTTAAAAGTGGCTGACACAAAGCCAGTGTCAAGGGATGTATTTATTATTGCTGTAACTGGGATTATGGTATGAAGGCAGGATTTAAGATGTGTGGTAGGAATTGTGAAAGAAAAATTAGACTTAGGGGTCACATAGTCATTTAAGATACTTTCCATATTAAGGTAACAGTAAAAATTTTGGTTTGCAGTGCACAGTGAAATATATAAGCATTTGTATTTCTAATGTCTTGAACAGACTGCTAAAATGGTAAAGTAAATAAGCAGAATGTTCCAGAATGTTCTTTCATGCACCTAGTAAGACTTGCTAGTTGGCACATATACAGTTTTTCATAACAAAATAAGAGCTAAATTCAAAAGATAAGTTTCTTTTTTTAATTAATATGTTTCATTTCTAACATAATAGGGTCCAGTGCACAAGTAACTGGCTTCATCTTACAAAGCAGGTTATTAACAAATACAGTTGTGACTGGTGAAAATTTAGAAAAGGAGCTGGATGAAGTGGAAAGACAGTGAACTTTATAAATGGATTATGGATTTGTGTTAGTTCAATTAGTTAGATTTTTAATTTTATTGCAAAAAAATGTATGAATTGGGTGGCACGTTGGGTAGCACTGCGGCCTCGCAGTTAAGAGACCTGGGTTTGTTTCCCGGGTCCTTCCTGTGTGGAGTTTGCATGTTTTCCCCGTATCTGCGTGGGTTTCCTCCCACAGTCCAAAGACATGCAGGTTAGGTGCGCTGGCGATTCTAAATTGTCCCTAGTGTGTGCTTGGTGTGTGTGTGTGGGTGTGTGTGTGCCCTGCGGTGGGCTGGTGCCCTGCCCGGGATTTGTTTCCTGCATTGCGCCCCGTGTTGGCTGGGATTGGCTCCAGCAGATCCTCGTGACTCTGTAGTTAGGATATAGCGGATTGGATAATGGATGGATGGATGTATGAATATTTCACAAACTTAGTGGTGGTAATTAGGCCAGATGCAATTAGAAGTATTAACTACAGAGAACAAAACCTTCAGGTTATCATGGCTACTTTCTATTATTGTGCTGTAATGCAAGTTCTTAGCTGCAGTTAGTGCATCTCTGTAAGCATTTTGCTGGTCATAGAGAAAGTCTGGACTTGCAAAGTGAGGCCAGTCTTATGTGACATTCTCTCAAGACATCAGCCAGCTGCTTTCATAGACCGTAACCCTGAATTATACCATGGAGCTGAGTGCTTAAGGGAAACCTTCTTATACTTTAAAGGAGCTGTTTTATTTAGTGCTGAATGAAGGGCTGAGTTATAGTGGTCAGCAAGACTATCTTACTGCAGATGGATTAGGGAAAGAAAAAAAAATCAGAAATTGATCTAGCAAGGATAGAGGGAAATTTCATATAAGAAATGTTAGTTTGGGGTAAGAGCCTGGTAAACTTGTTTATTAATGTGAGGTAAAAAAAAGTCTGACTCATGTTGTTGGTTTCATGGTCATAAAGGTGGCTGATAGGAAGACAGCAATACAGGAGAGTTTTCTTGAACAATCAGGTCTGTGTCCACATCTTTGTGACTGGAGACAAAAGAGACAAACGAACAAAATGTGGTGTAATATCAAATCCTTCCCCCAGATTCCCTTTAAAAAGGTCTCCATAAAGTCCATGCTGCACTGTCATATTTGATACACAGTGGCTCATGTAAAGGGTTTAGGAAAGATTCTAAAGCTCTAAGAACATAATACAGCTTTGTTCATCTGGTTTTCAAAATTTCCGCAGCTTCTTCTTTCTCAAGGGTTACAGGCAATGAGTGTTACTTGCTGACACGTATGCATACAAATAATTCCACAATTCAAGTGTCTTTGTTTTGAAAGTTTAAGTAAAAATGCAATAGAGAAAAACTGATAACACAAAAGAAAAGTTCTTACATAAGATGTTTATGTTCTATTCTTGTATATCTTCTGTTTCATTGAGTTTCTCTTATAGGTTCTGTTTATAGCACAGTCATATGTTAATATGTCAAACATGCGGATGTGAAACATGAATGGCTATGTTGCTAGCTAACTAAAGACTCACTAAAATTCTATTATTAGAGTTCAATTTAAGCTGTGCACTAAGAAAGTTCCATTACAAGTTAGCTTTATGGTTAAACAGAAATGTCCATTATGTATTTAGTTATGCAAAACTCACATTCTAAACAAATTAATGCAAACAGGTACATTGCCAACATAAGCTAATAATCCACAATATCATTTGTATCAAAAAATATAAATCAAATTGATTAGGAAATATTAAATTAGCTTTTAAAGTGTTTCTTTTTTTAAGAATTTTGAATAAAAAGTCATCTATATAAACACATTTTTTAAATGGTAACAAATATCCATTGATCTTCAATTTGTAGCTCTAAACTTGAAAATGATTTTACTTATCATTCTTGATTCATAGATAATCAAAATCAACAAAGTAATATAAAAGAGTTAAGATATAGTATCTCATATATATATTTCTCTTCTGGTTCGTCCTGCTTCCACCTCAAAACCGGTCCCGCCCACACACCGCCGACACAGCATTTCTCGATTGTTATTCGTCCTCTTCCAAAGCCTTCCCCACATTGCCCCCGGCTCCTCTTCAAAACCGGTCCCGCCCACACGCAGCTGACACGGCATTTCTCGCCAAGCTGCTTAAGTACGCTTACAAAATAAAGCAAACTCTGCATGCAGCGAAAATTTACTTCTCCAGCTAGATTCCATGCTCAGAACCATCAACCCCTTCGCTAAATCATACAAACACATACATGAAATCGCTCAGTCCAATCCAATAGCATCGGTACGAATGGTTTTCAAGGAAAACCCTGGGCAGGATTTACGATGATACAATGCCCCGACATGTCACACCAATGTTGCAGCGATTTTCGTCAGAGAAGATGGCGAACTGCCTGCCGAAGGAGACATTTGCATCTATCCCATAGGCAACTCCTGTAAACAGATTTCCACGCTCAATATGAATTGCGATCCTATGGTTTACCCACTTTTATTCCCTTACAGAGACATTGGCTGGCACAAAGATTTATAACATGTTCCCGATACAAGAACCGCCAAGCGAATAAGGCTTACTTAATGCCAATTTTACACGTACATATTAGCAATGAGGAATACATTTAGTATTTTGCACTCCAGCGGCAAACTATTCCAACAGTACCTTGTATATGCGTATGTTAAAAGGGCGTGCGTCTCAGCTATCTCAGATTACATCAACAAGATCTGTGCGTGGAACAATACAAACGACTATCAGACGCACTGCAAGCAAACGCTAAAAATAACATACGTGTAGGCAAAATGATCATATTACCGTCCACGTTTCCTAGAAGTCCAAGATACATGCAATAAAACTATCAGGATGCCATGGCCACAGTACGTAAATTCGGACAGCCTCATTTATTTATCACTTTCACTTGTCATTCTGCTTGGCCGGAAATTCTACATGCAGTCTCCGATACCCAAAGACCAGAGCACAGACCTGATATTGTAGTATCATAAAATATATAATATTTTATTTTCTAACTGTGTCTTTTATTCTTCTATTCTTCATTATGTAAAGCACTTTGAGCTACATTTTTTTTGTATGAAAATGTGCTATATAAGTAAATGTTGTTGTTTCTGTTGTAGTACAAGTCTTTTGGATTAAGCTGCAGGAATTACTTAGAGACATTCTACAACAACATCTTTTTGGGGTTGTTATTGATTATATTTACATAATCGAATTTCAGAAGTGCAGCCTTCCTCATACCCACATGCTGTTTACTCTTCACAATAATTCTAACAACCAGTCTTCAGCCACGGTCAATTGTACGTGGCTTTTTATAGGGTTACATCTTTCGACTCTATCTGTCGTCTCCACCAAAACACCTATTCACAACTGCGTCTTTCAAGAAGTATTTATTTCTTCTTCATTTCTGAATTCCTTTCTCACCATTTTCTGTTCCTATTCTTACACCGCCGTAGACTACGCCGGGCGTCGGCTAGTAATAAATAAAACTCAAACATTAAAAACATCTAGTCACATAGGAGAAGAAAAGTATGAAGTCTTTCCATGTGAGGTATTTGCATGCACAGGTACTGTGTTCCAGTGTTTTAAAGGATATGTACCTAAGAAACTCCTTAAAAAACATTAACACTTAATATCCCCAAAAGAATATAACTGTCAGATGGACAGAAATTGGCCCATATACAGCATATATATAAATCTATATAAATATACACGTACATATGAGTCATTTGGTATTAGTTTAATGTTCTATGTGAATGCTGCATTATGAATTAAAGAAAGTAATCATTTGTTTAGAGTATTAAAAATGAAATAAATAAAAATGCAGATACTGTACATTCTGTAAATGATTAAAAAAGAAAGATATGAATGACACTGTACAATAAGGCACTGGAAATAAACAAAGTTAACAAAGGCAAGTTAAATGGACAGCATCTCCAACTCTGCCAGCATTAATACCTAACTTCCCGTGACGGTTCAGGGCCTCTCTACTTAGCTATTGATTAGACTCTGCAAGAAGCATTTGAAGTTGTTTTCAGGAGGAGATTTCTACTTATTACTTCTCCTCCTTTTGTACTTAAAATACAGTCCACCTTTAAAGCCTTCAGCCAGAACAAGTAAGACTCACTGTCATCTCATTTTTTATTTACAAAAACAGATCCTTTCTAAGTAATCACAATCTGTTTGCATTGCTTTCTATTAACAACAGCAGTAAAATACTTACTCATATATTTGGGCCCCACTCTTTCCACACTCCATTCCAGCATTGCCACATCAATTTTCTCATAGTAAGAAAATTGCTTCATTTACTGCCATTAATAAAATTGAATGTCCTGAATTTTCTGCCATGTATTTTCTTCTGGGCTTAGCTGATGAAGTTCTGTGTTTCGGGTCATCTCTAGGGCATGATTACAGATTACAACAGCAAACGCAGTTCATTCCTAAGATGTAGAAGCAAAATCTCCACCTGATATGCCACTCTTTCAGTAAATCTACATGAATTTATTATAAAACGCATTGTCCAGAGGAGATCACAGTCAGAGCACTAGTGACACTCAGAATGTGTTTTGGTATAATGTTATTTAAACGCTTTATCTGTGAGAAGTGTTAAATTTTGTATGATTTGATAGTCAGAGTTTATTATATTGTCACGCTTGGGTTACAAAGTTGCACAGATTCATTCAGGATATTCAAAAAACAGAAACTTTATTCGAATACAGCATAATAAAGCATAAAGAATAAAGCAGAGGATGTCTGGGGAGGGCAGCACGGTGACGTAGTGATAGTGCTGCTGCCTCGCAGTTAGGAGACCTGGGTTCGGTTCCCGGATCCTCCCTGCGTGGAGTTTGCATGTTCTCCCCGTGTCTGCATGGGTTTCCTCCCACAGTCCAAAGACATAACGGTTAGGTGGATTGGTGATTCTAAATTGGCCCTAGTGTGTGCTTGGTGTGTGGTTGTGTTTGTGTGTGTCCTGTGGTGGATTGGTCCCTGCCTTGTGCCCTGTGTTGGCTGGGATTGGCTCCAGCAGACCCCCGTGACCCTGTGTTCGGATTCAGCGGGTTGGAAAATGGATGGATGTCTGGGGAAGAGTGACAAGGCAGTGAGACACTAGGACAGCCATAGTGCGGTCTTTTAAATGTTCGAAACTGTGCACGACATGCAGAACAAATGGCACGGCAGCAAGCAGCAGGCTAGCAGGTGGTCCGCAAAGAGGAGATGAAAAGCCATTTTTGTTTCCCATTGTATCACTGTTTAAGAGGGGGTTTCGGAGGAACAGTCACATCTTGTTGGGCCCGTGTTCACCATGTTCACAATATCTTTAACAGACATATAATATATTTATATAATTCATATGCCACATTATACCAGTGTGGAATAAGAGCATAGCATCTGAGATTGTGGAAAGGTTTAAAATTGCACATGAAGTCTCTTGGATCATACAATTATTTGACGCAAAATTTATTCCATTATTACTCCATCAAATACCCTTCTCCAGCTCTTAACTGTGTAATGTATACAACTTAAAAGAATAAAGCTTATGGTTCCTATCTTAAAACTAAACTTTTATATGTTGATATTACTTGTAAATTATGTAATAATATAATTAAAGACTTACAACTGAAACTCCAGTGGGAGTATCCATTCTGAGTAATCTGTACTATTGTTTCTATGAAGGAGTTTAACTATGAATAAGCTATCAACCTTACTTTTAATGGCAAATTATGTTCAATGTACATCAAATGTAGGCACTGAGCAATCACCAAATGTATTAACACACTAACGTCTGCAAACACTCGTACAGAGTGTAGCAGAGATCAATCATGGTTGCTATTGACTAGCTAATTATTTTCCAATTGTTATCTTTCAGGAATGGTGGGTTGGGGTTCAAACTGCTTTTTCATGTATTTTTTTGCTTCTTTTGTTTATGTTAATATTATTGATCATGTAGTTTCTGTGTATCTATATATCTTCTGCTGTGTTCCGTGTGTTAGTGCCACATGCCTATCACTGTCCAGGGCCTGCCCTCAACCCTATAAAGGCTGAGAAAAAAAAGCATTTCTTTGCAGTTCATTTGAATGCATTTGGTGGTTTTGTTTAGTTCTGGTGTTTATTTTTGTTATTGTTGTGTGGATTAACAGGATTTTGAACACTTGCTCTGTTTTTTGTCCTCTCTTCTGGATTTGTGTTTTTGGGATTTGTTTGCTCTGTGATTGCCTGTTTCAGGCAACTCTTGCTGTGCCTTTTACACTCCATGGAGCTTTTCTTAAGAAGAACATTTTTTTGCAATAAATATTTTTATTTATGAAGAATCTATATCTGCCCTTTAATGTCTGCAAATTGTAGATTGACAGATCCTTCTCCTTGTGGGGTGTTTGGTTATTGATTTCAGGATTTTTTGCTAAGATTCTCTTCAAGATCGTGACACCTATTTAAATCAACCCATCAGATGAAGTACTGAAAGTTCAACCATAATTAAAATTGATGAATAATACTTTCCAACATATTCCTATCCAAATTTTCCATAATCATAATTCTGTGATCAGAAATGTCAGTTTCTTTTTGGGTCGGAATTTCTAAAACTTACAGTCCCTGGAAGGGTCAAGAGAGCAGTCATCAGGTACTGCAGATCCTAAAAATGACTCTGAAAGGAAAAAGAATTGGCAGCATAGCTCCAGAATGCAATCTTTATAATTAGAACTTGAACCTAAAGTGATGAAGTAGGTTGCCCTCTTCCATAATCTTATTCAGTTGTGCTTTCCACTGCACAAATTAACAAGGCCCCAGCTAAAGCCATTGACCTCCGGGAAAAGCTAGCTATTGCTATGAAAGGCTTGATAGCGAATCTCCAGAAATCTATTTTTATTTTTAACAGCAGACCTTGATTAAGGTGGGCTAAACAGCTATTTCCTCTTTCTCCACATTCTTGTTTATTTCTGCTATATCTGTGTTCCTTTGATAATCATAATATGCCCATTTGAAGTGATTCTGCATTCTTTGATTTTTGAGCATACGGGACACAAGTTTCTTCTCCCTCTTACCTGTTGTTGAGTCTCAAACATAGAAAAAATTACTGTGACATCTCCAAAATATAGTCACAAAACAGGCCAGGATCTTCAATTGCCAGCCCAGGAAAGACTCACCCCAGACCAGCTTGCCACAGACTACTCGCTGCCAGTATTAACTTGACTATACCCAAACTGGGGAAAACTGTCTTAACAATTAATAAAGCCATACAGGAGTGGGGAATGACCACAAACCTCCAACTTGAATAGAAAATGGCAAACAAATAATCTTTAGAAGTCAAGGGTTTATTCTTCTGGGCGCTGCATCTCACTCTTTTCATTTATTTCTTTTTTTGACAAACTTTCTTTTTGAATGAATGTTATTAATTAATAATGTTAAGATTTGGCATATGGCTTGTTACTACAGCTTTTTAAATTTGATTTTGCAATTGAATTAAAGATATGTTGCTGTCATCTCATCTTCAGCCCATCTCAACTGCCTTTTAGACAACCCATTTTGGACTTGAGAGATGTCACAAGGTGAGCATAGTGTATCAAAGGGTACTTTACGTCTACAACATCTGAGTACGCAAGAGCCTCTTTGGAATGTAAGCTGGAAAATATTAAATATTTCAATATTCAGCTGGAAGAACTGCAATCTCTACTGCCAAAGGAGCTTTCTCACAGCTTGTCAGAGGATCACCTCGCCTGAGGATGGAAAGGGCCAAGATCCAGAATGAGGATAAAAGCAAAGTGGAAAGAATTTAAAATAGGCCAGCTTCCATATAATGAGGAATGTTATTTATTGCATTTATTGTTTATTAAGTTGAAAGAACTGTGACATCTCATAGCAAATAATAGTGAGTTCAGGTACTGTGGCATTTTTGTTACTTGGGTACACCAGCATTAACCTTCTATTTCAAATGCTATTGAAGGCTGAATGGCATTCATCTGATATAAACAGATGGAGCGCAAAATGCAGGAGAGGGTCTACAGACCTATGTGAATGAGAAATATAAGAAATATAAGCACATTACAAATAAATCTGATACATGTGATCCAAGCATTCAAATCTGGACTGAATTTGTCTACATTACTGCACAGGAGTGGGCTACATCATCCTATTGATGTTGATTTTTAAACTCACCAACTGAAATGATTCTCTCTGATATCGAGACTCTAACAGTGAGCCATTCTGAAGAAACTTCAAATGGCATGTTCCTCGTGTAGACACAACAATCTGGACCTGCTGTATTCAAATGTTAATCCCTCAAAGTGTACATCTGAACAGGTGTGACCATTTTACTGCCACGAAAAAGCCTGTTATTGAGAGCAGTTCTCCAGTATCCAAGCCAAACGTTCTAATATGTGGTTTGGGGAGTTGTTTTATATGTATATTTTCTTTCTTTCTTTCTTTCTTTCTTGAGCTTCTGTAAAGTTTAAATTTCCCCTTGGGAACTAATAAAGTTTCTATTTATCTGTCTATCCATCTCTTAGAAAAAATTGAAAATCTGAAAAAAAAAATGCTACAAAGAGCAAAAGAGAGAGGAAAAGTAAATCATACAGGTCACAATACATAATCCAGCAGATGAATCTAAAGAACAGAAAATAATTGAAAACCAGAGAATCTAACAAGACAAGAGCAATACTTCCAAAAGGAATTCCTCACAAACGTAGTGATCTAATCTGAGCCGTTTCTGCTTAAGCCTTAATAGACAGAGGGAGGGCTCAGGAATGGTGACATCAGGATGACCCTGCCTATTGGGGCTCCACCCACAAAATGCAAGGAATGAAGGTGCCTTTTAAAGGACAGTACATAATTATTAAACATAAAGGAAAATGCATAAATACAGTATATAAAAAATATAATGCAAAAAAGAACAATAAAACATAAAAATACACAAACAATATAGACCAATACGTAACATTACCAGCATCAGTTTACAGATAGAAGTGGGGAGAAAAGTGAGTGCTGTGATAAGGTTCATATATTATTATGTCTCTAGTGTGACAAGATACACATCTGCATAAAGTATACCACTCAGGGTTAATAAGGGTTTAGAAGTGTCAAAACCAGCTATGTAGTTGTTACTTGTAACCTTTTACCTGCCTCACTGTCCACATTGTGCCCCACATTTTCAACCCTAAGGACCTCAAATACAGAAACTGCTTTTTATATCCACTCCTTTACTTCAACCCAGTTCACCACTAAAAGACTCTACAAAGCAGCCTTTGTGACCTTAAGGACCACAGCTAGACAAGGAGTCATCTATTGTAGCACCCGCTTGCACTATTAGTCAATTAAGACAGAAATATTGAATTTAAGCTTTTACTTAAAAAAATCATATTTCTTTGCACAAAGATAAACAGAAGTAAATATAAACAAACAAAAAACTTCTGCAACCTGGGTGAGTTCATGCAGTCTTCATAAAGTGCTCAGTCATTCTTAGAAGACATTTCCCAGATCGTCCAGTTCCTTTGTTAAAGATCATATATCCTTAAGCGCAAAATGAAAAGAAATATTTCTTGCCAGAGACAGAGCTCCTTTCTCAAAAGTCTAGTTGAAACACAGCAGACAGAAAGTGTCAGGTTTTGCAACTGTGCTGAGCTCTTTACCAAAGTGTCAGAAAACTGAATTAAAATGTTACATGATTACAATAAAGTGGCTACTGAACTAAACTAAAAACTGAGATAACTCTTTCTGAAAAAAGGTCTAATAAAAGGCTGTCTCTCCCTCTCTCCTCCTTACCTACTCAAATGAAGTGCAGACATCTGACTTTCTTTCTCCAAGTAAAGTATGTGACTTTTTCAAAGTTTTCTCAAAGCACAGGATTGTTACAAAGTCATTATCACACAAGCTAAGGTGGTTTCCTACAGGAACTGAAAGTTGCATTTTCTAACTTAAGAAAATACTCAGAACATGGAATTGCCATTCAGTTGTACCAGAATATACTGTACTTCTGTCCACTATGATGTGATTTTCAGGCTTCAGCTATTTAACTGTCAGTTGTCAGTTGAAAATCTGTCAGATGAAAAGGAAAGTTTCTCCTAATTTCCTAACTGTGTAAGATTTATACCCCACCTTGGGTCTAATTTCTGATTCAGCCTGAGGGTTTAAAATGCCCTTAGAAATTCCTTCCTTCCTCTGATACCCCTAAGCCAACCTGATTTTCTGAACACAAATTTAAACTTAAAGGACCAGGTGCCTTTGGTGTTTTCTTCATCATCTATTCACCTTAAAAGAATACAGGGCTGAATGTGGGAATGCTGTGGTACTACTTGGCCATTTAGTGAATCTCTACCTGTAAACTTTCCAACATTTTATGCTCACTGAATACCTATTCATCACTTTAACATCCTTTAAGGCTCACAATTTTGTGTTAGCTGCTTACCCATACTTTTAACATCATGAACACCTCTTATTTTAAACCTGCAAGTTGCACATCCCTCTAGCAGCTGGGTGGAAACTCGATCTCAATCTTGGAGGATTGTGTTATATGATACAGATCACGTTGCCAGCCCAGCCCTATGTCAAAGTTCCTGTTTTGTTCATTTTTGCTGTCTGTAATTCAGATAAATCACAAATTGGAAAGTAATCGTTTAAAGTGTGGTATGAACTTTGAAAGTATTACCTAATTAATTCCAGGAAGTGTAAACAGAATTCATTGAAATAATTTATAAAATGAAGGTTGTAGGAAATGTGTGAAGGATCTTTTTTTCATGACATACTCAGGAACACCAAAAACATGTAGGGAAGTGTGTAATGGGGTGAAAAAAATAATTGATTGTTATTAATCAATCAGTTAGTTACCAGTTTTGCCCTTGACAATGCCACAAATCAATTAAATAATTTGGTAAGGTTCCCATTTTTAGCTTTGTCTTTAGAAGGGGTTTCCAACCATTAGATTTATATCAAGGTAACTGAAGCACACTTGTTTTAACAAACAGAATAAAATGATTTATTGATAAATACAAGAATAATAGAAATTTAGAAACTGCATTCATACTGACATAGAAGGCACAAGATAGACAAGCCAGACAAACATATAACACATAAGAGCCTGGCTCTTTTCTAGCTATTTAGAGCTCTTATTTATCTTGTTGCAGATAAACAGTTTTATGATACCAAGTCTTCTAGGATTATGTTGTATGGATTTCAGTGTTGATTCTTTGGGTTCAAGTGGAGCACTCTTTTCACATTGGAGTGCACTTTTGGTTTTTGTTGCATGGTCCTTTGTCCATGGTGTTGTGTAGGGTTTACTTCCTTAGTTTGCTGTTAGGCTGTTTGGTGTTCCCTCTGCAGCTTCACAGAGAAAAGCATTACTCTTTCTAGCACCAGAGTGAAGGTGCTGACGTTTACTTTTTGAAGTAATAGCTGCTTTTCAGCCTTATCTGAGAGAGCTCAGTCACTGGCACAGAGCTTAGCTTGGCAGAGTGGTTCTTAAAGCTAATTCAAGGTGACTAGCTTCATGGCTCTATGGAGAGTAGCTTCCAGGCCAAAGAAACTTCATGAGCTATTTTGGTCTGCAGTGTGTGGATGGCTTCTCACTGCAAAGACAGTGGCTCATCAGTTTTTAGCTTCCCTCCAAAAAATTAATTATTCTTCAGCTAACCATAGAGACTGAAGAGATTAATGCAGCTGTCTTTAAAGGTAGGCAGTGTCCTAGGTGGTGGTGTGGGGCAGAGGGCGCGGTCCGCGCCAGGCGGCACATTTTTGGGGGCGGCATTATTGGCCACAAGGCTCAGTACAATTCGTATGTAAGCAGCAGAGTTCGGAAAAATATCACTCATGTATGAAAAAAGTAAAATTCTCTGATTTTTAACCACAAATGCTTGAAAAATAATGTTCAGACTGTCCTTCTGCATCAGACACAGCAGTTGAAATGTATGAGGCAATGACAAAAATAAACATAAACGTTACACCGATAATAATTTCTAGGAAGATAAACAACTAATTTACAATTTATAATTTCATTTCGTTATTAATCCGAATGTGTTATTGCTCTGTTATTATTTTGGTTCTGGTTTTCGTAGCGTAACTATATTAAACTAATAATTAGAACACGGCTTATCAGTGCGTCTATACTATATTCTTGTCTAGTTGATGCTTATAAATGTATATAAAAATTATTGCTGTTTTTTTTTATAAATGAATATATCTATGCAAAATGTATCTTAATTTTTCTCTATACATCATTTTAATTTTCTATTTAAATAGTTTAACATATTTAGATATGTTGGAGGGCGGCAAATTGAAGCCCCACCCCGCCCCAAGCGGCATGAACTCGAGCTACGCCACTGAAGGTAGGTGTTACCTCTGGTGATTTGATTCAGGTTACTTCCAGTTACAGTTCCAGTGCCTGCGTATAGAACTGTTACTTTGTCACAACTAGCTAGAGCTCAGCTAACGGTTACAGGCCTAATATGAATGTCCATCTAGAAACTTTTTTGTCCGAAGGTGTCAGCTCAACTATGATTTCCAGCTTTGTTATCAGATGAAGTACAGAGCTGACTAAAGTGTTGGTAGAGATGCAGTTCAACTGCTCACTTTAGCGTTCACTCAGGAATGCAGGTGGGGGTGAAGGGCTGCAGGTAAATTTCTGCATTCCAGTTAAATCTGCTGTCTTAACAGGTTGTGTGCCACTAAAAGCCTAGAAAAATGGGCAATGCCCACTTTGTCCTAAAAGGTACATAATCTGATGTCAAATATCAAATTCCACACGCCCCAGGTCACACATATCTCTATAGGGCCCATCAGTTCTTCCCTACAAGAACTCTTTCTCCCTGTAGAGCTAGTCATCACGAAGGGAGTATGGCATCCTAGACATCCACTGGGCAATCTTACACTTAGCAGAACAAGGCGTAACTGTTTGTTACAGAAGGAAAAAAAAAACAATTATCATTTTACAAAAAACAGCAAACTAAGTACTATCAATTAAAAATACTGCTGTCACTGAAAAAAGAGTGAAATCCCTATATTGTTAATTTGTAATGGTTACAGTTCTAGGATATGATGTATATATATACATTAGACTTCCAATACGATTTGGAGTCCTGCCACGTGCAAAAGTTCGCTGACACTGCTATTCTGGACTGCATTAGGAGTGGGCAGGAGGAGGAGTACAGGAAGCTAATCAAAGACTTTGTTAAATGGTGTGACTCAAACCACTTACACCTGAACGCCAGCAAGACCAAGGAACTGGTGGTGGATTTTAGGAGGCCCAGGCCCCTCATGGACCCCATGATCATCAGAGGAGGGTGTGTGCAGAGGGTACAGACCTATAAATACCTGGGAGTGCAGCTGGATGACAAATTGGACTGGACTGCCAATACTGATGCTCTGTGTAAGAAAAGTCAGAGACAACTATACTTCCTTAGAAAGCTGGCATCCTTCAACATCTGCAGTAAGATGCTGCAGATGTTCTACCAGACGGTTGTGGCGAGTGCCCTCTTCTACGCAGTGGTGTGCTGGGGAGGCAGCATAAAGAAGAAGAACGTCTCACGCCTGGACAAACTTGTTAAGAAGGCAGGCTCTATTGTAGGAATAAAGCTGGACAGTTTAACATCTGTAGCAGAGCGACAGGCATTAAGCAAACTCCTGTCAGTCATGGAGAATCCACTGCATCCACTGAACAGTGTCATCTCCAGGCAGAGGAGTAGCTTCAGTGACAGACTTTTGTCACTGTCCTGCTCCACTGACAGACTGAGGAGATCGTTCCTCCCCCACACTGTGCGACTCTTCAATTCCACACAGGGGAGTAAATGCTAACATTATTCAAAGTTATTTTCTATTTTTACATGCATTTTTATTACTCTTTAATTTAATATTGTTTTTTGTATCAGTATACTGCTGCTGGATTATGTCAATTTCCCCTTGGGATTAATAAAGTATCTATCTATCTATCTATCTATCTATCTATCTATCTATCTATCTATCTATCTATACATTTTATTATTGTGGTTTGAGATCATTTCATGAAATCTCACGATTTTATTTATTTTTCATTTAACTTACTTATTTTACATGTACATTGTATTGCTGCACCCACCACACAACAAACCACCTGGATTGGGATCAGTTTGCTGTCATGCCACAGGTGACACTCCAGAACCACACTGAAGAGTGTGAGGTTTTTTAAAGTGGCTGGAGTGCCAATCCTGCCACCATCCCCAGAGATTTCCCTTCAAGTTGGAGGACCTGCTTGCAGGGCTGGAGAAAAAAACAAAAAAATTGCATCTAGAAGAATGAAAGAACCGATTATCATTTTACAAAATAGGTGAAGAAAATAAATAAACCAGTGAGATACACCATGAAGAAAAATATATAGGTAGATAGTGTGGCCATGTGCAGGAATGAGATTCTACTGGAACAAAAATTTGGAGCATCAACCTGGTCATTCCATTTAATGCAAAGTCAAAATAAAGAAAAGAAATACGCCTCTTTGAGCTGCAAATTACAAACAAAAGCCTTGGCTTCTTAGCCATGCTTTAAGAAGCTCCATCTGGTGGTTTACTCTTGCCAAAATGACGCCTTCTTCCGGGGAGCCTGGGGTTTTACGAGCGGTCTCTCAATGCTGCAGAAAGAGAAGAAGAAGATAATGTTAATGATGGTGCTCCATTTAATTGTGGCAGAGTATTACGTACCTCAACAGAGACTGAACGGAGACCCTCCAATGTGCATGAGTGACAATAGATACTATTTTTTGTCCCCATTTGAGAAGTTTCTTGTGGATATAACAATAGGAAACTGATCAGTCTGGAGAGGCACTTAAAGTATGGTTTTGCTGTTCATTATTGTTAAATTTGTTACATTGAACCAGTACTCAACATGTGCTTCAGTCCTTTCATCTCTGTGTTTGCTACATTATGTATGTACATGCATATACAGTGTGAAATAAGGTATAATTTGAAATAAAATAATACAAACTGAATGTGTTTAGTTACTACTTTTATGTCACACTTATTAATAATTAACTCCTAGAGAATGTGAAATGTGTGCCATTTTCCTTGTAGGTTGTATATGTCTGGAATAGTGATGAATATACATATGGCTGTAAGCAATTACAATAAAGAAGCACTAAACATACAATACCATATCCTTTTCTAAACCCGCTTAATCCTGAGCAGGGTCACAGATGGCACCAAATGTCATAAATGTAATTAGTCCTTGTGAAATGACAATTTGGGCAGTTAGATGCTACAAAAAAAAGGAACGATAATTAAGTTTTGAATATTAAGAATCAGAAAATCAAAGGACATACATAATTTCAAATGTAGAATAATTATATGGTTTAAAAATACAGTATATAAAATTAAATACTCAACAAAATTTAGAGGAAAACATTTTCCTTAATTTGGAAGTAGGTTATAGTCTTTGGAAAATGTTAGAAAAAAATGAATTCAGATAGGCTTATTAACAAGCTCACAGTACCACCCACGTAGGTTGTCATATTCCAATGGTACACACACTATACAAATAATATACTACTGTGATACTGTCAGACAAAATACCTACAATTTCAGCAAAACTCAGTAAATTTAGACTCTTCAAAGTGGACAGGGGCCTTATGCTTTCTTTTCTTCACAGTGTGATGCAGTCTGCTATCACTTTCAGCCCCACTCCCTGGATTTTAGTGGTCTGACAAGTAAAAACTAAAGGGAAGTTATTAAAGATTTTCAAACAGGCAGCAAAAATTATTAGAGCTCATAAGGGTGACTTGATAATCATGTGACACAGAGCAGTGCCGAAGGACCCAGGAATCATTTTAACTAATGACATACATCCTTGGCCTTCAATAAATCAAGGGGGATTGTCATCTTAAAGACTCAGACATACAGGGAAGTTGGAAAATGTTTTACAGAGAGTTGCTACTGACATAATGTACAATTGTGACCTCATCACAATTTATTATAAATGGCAGGAATGTGTTGAAGAAATCCATACATCATACTCAGAAAGATGACTAATTAATAGTGTATTGTTTTTAAACAAACTTTTTGAAGAGAAAATTAACTAAAAAGCACAAAAACTGCACTCCAAGAACATGAAAAACATAATTACCCTGTATTTAAGAAAAATAAAAAATCATTAATTTTAGAATTAATAGAAAGAAACAGCCACAGTGCCTACATCTGAGCATTATTACAGAAAATGATTGCATGGTGGCAAAAATAAAATGAAAGTAATGTTTAACTTGAAATGGTTTCAGATCTTTTTCTCTGAATTTTATGATGTCCTTCTGTGAAAATGGCAAAATGCTTTTGATTGGTGGTGTTGATGTTATAGCTTTAGTTGTCATTTTTTTCACATCCCTTGAGATCCAGTATTGTTAATGTCCAAGATATATGCATCAATTTCAGATTCCCTTTGTTGGAGCGAATGGCTACAGATTCAGTAATCAATATGTAAAATGATAAATTTATTTGAAACAAATTTAATACATTTCTGGTATCTATTTTGCACATCTAGTATGTTATGTAGCTACTCTGAAGCACACAGAGGGCCATGGTTGGCTGTTTTTCAGACACACACACACGTTTGTATGTGCATATGCATAAATACATTCAAATATATTAAAAAAGACAACTCAGTGCCTCTTACCAAAATAATCTGTCAACAGTTTTTAATTTTTTAAGTAATTTTTAATTAACATTTTTGCATTCCTGAACTTATGCAAACTAACTGCTGTCCCATAAGACTTTTTAATAAACAATATCACATGCAGCAAAGTATTCGGAGCATAGAGAGTGTCTTCATAAGTACAGTGCGCATTTCTAGGTGAATCCTTTATCAATTTTCAGAAACAAAAGTTATCAGATGTCTGAATTCTGTGAAAATGTATTTGTTTTATTTATGTGCTTTTTGTTCTTGTATCTGTAAGTGCACCTGAAGGTAAATTGTTTGATTGCATGTATAAAATAACTAAGTATCAGTAAAGGGTTATTTAGAGGGAACATGGTAAATTTTTCATAAGTTTTTTTATCCATCCATCCATCCATTTTCTAACCCGCTGAATCCGAATACAGGGTCACGGGGGTCTGCCGGAGCCAATCCCAGCCAACACAGGGCAGGAACCAATCCTGGGCAGTGTGCCAACCCACCACAGGACACACACAAACACACCCACACACCAAGCACACACTAGGGCCAATTTAGAATTGCCAATACACCTAACCTGCATGTCTTTGGATTGTGGGAGGAAACCAGAGCACCCGGAGGAAACCCACGCAGACACGGGGAGAACATGCAGACTCCACGCAGGGAGGACCCGGGAAGCGAACCCGGGTCTCCTAACTGCGAGGCAGCAGCGCTACCACTGTAAGTTAATTTATTTGTGAACAAATTTAAAGACGAAGCATTTACTCATTCACTTTTTCAGTCTTAATGACAAAATACTAAAGCATTTGTAATATTCTGGATACATTGTCACTTAATCCAATTTAGTGTTGCAATAAAGTAATTAAATACATGCTATGATAAAACAAGAAGTTAAAACTCTGTTTGCAACAGTGAGAGCCTTTTCTCAAAGTGGTACAAACAAACAGCCTATGAGTAAGAGTTAAAGTGGAATGTTTTGCAATTCTGGAGTTTATGTTTTGAGGATTTAACTTTCAAGCTAATTTTATTAAAGTCGTTTTGAACACTATTTGCACACTTTTCCTTCCTAAGAATTTGGTGGACATCTTTATATAACAATACAGTAAAACCTTGGAATGAGAGTATCTTGGTCTGCAAGTGTTCTTCAGAATGAGTGAAAAGTTTTAATAAATTTTAACTTGATAAACGAGCAAAGTCTTACAATACAAGTAGTACGTATACGTTTTGTCTGCCGAGCATCATGTGATCACAACTGAGCTGATGGTTCTTCTCTCTCTCGCTGCGGGATTGTGGGTAATCATCTCCCATACTCGGTCTCAGTCGGTATGTCTCACTTGTATAGTCAACATCCGTACACTTGTGTACTGTTTACTATAGCATTGTAACCATGTGTGTGTGCTTAAGCATTTTTTTTATTTTGTGTCCAAGTGTAGTAACTGTTCTTTAGTAATTGTACTAGATTAGGGAGATGTGTAAAATGTGGGAAAGAGTGCAAGATTTTGTAGAAAAGCACTACCCAAATAAGGCTGTAGCAGTGCAAAATCCTCAAAAGGAAGCAAAAGCAACTGTCATTGGATAGGTTCCTTGTTAAAATCACAAAAAAAGAAAAAGATTCCAGTGAGCCAACAGATAGCAGTGATCCCATTAGTTAGAGTGAAAGTGGTCCTACACAATAACCTTCCTCCTCTCCTCTCTCTTGTGTCCCTCACACTAGCCATGCTTCTTTTCAAAGGTAAAGTGCAGGTTAATTTGTTTTATTTATTTTCACTTTATATTTTGTATTACAGTGATCCCTTGGTATATTGCGCTTCGACTTTCGTGGCTTCACTCCATCGCAGGTTTTATATGTATTCATATCTAAATATATATGACAGATTTTTCACTGATTCGCGGATTTGTGCGGACAATGGCTCTTTTAATTTATGGTACATGCTTCTTCAGTTGGTTTGCCCAGTTGATCTCATACAAGGGACACTGTTGGCGGATGGCTGAGAAGCTACCCAATAAGAGCACGTATTATGTATTAAATAAAACTCCTCAATGATATAATAATATGATTGATTTTTGATTGTTTGCTTATCTCTCTCTGTCTCTCTCTCTCTCTGACATTCTCTGCTCCTGACACGCACTCCTTTGAAGAGGAAGATATGTTTGCATTCTTTTAAGTGTGAGACGGAACTGTCATCTCTGTCTTGTCATGGGGCATAGTTTAAACTTTTGAAAGAGACAAATGTCTGTTTGCAGTGTTTTAAAGTCCCTTTCTCTACAACCTCCTGTGTTTCTGTGCAAATCTGTGATCCAAGCGTGACAATATAAAAATAACAATATAAACATATGGTTTTTACTTTGCGGATTTTCACCTTTCGCAGGGGGTTCTGAAATGCAACCCCAGCGATCAAGGAGGGATCACTGTAATTATTTTTACATGAATATTTTTGGATTGTGGACTGAATCATCTGAGTTTCCATTAATTCTTATGGGGAAATTTGCTTTGATATACGAAAGTGCTTTGGATTACAAGCACCACTGTATGTTGCAATTGAGGCCATGGATTGAGTGACATCTTAGCTGGGTTGGTTGGTTTCTTACCAAGCTGGAAGAACGTCATATTGTTTGGTTCCCATGAATGGATGCACATCTTGGCTGCAATGGTGGGTGTTCCCTTTCCTGGTGAGCACAATATTTATAATGCAAGGGTGAACAGAGCTTCCTAAACACATTGGGTGGCAGCATCCCTCTGGCGGATCTTCCACATGCACACATGCAGGGCTACATGAGAGCACATAAGACCTGCTGGGTTTTCTGGGATCCAACAGGGAGAGCTTCAAGGAGGGGCTTCTCTGTTTTACGAAGCTTCTACCTGTAAGAGAAATGCTATGTGGGTGTAATGTAGTGGCACCTGAAGTACTTCCGAGTCTGGCTTAAAAGAAGCTGCTCCACTTCATCCAGGCATGTTGGAGTTGGGAGAGGGTGAAGTTTTACTTGAACCTGAGACTCATGTCTGTGCTGTAGTGTCTGAAGTTTATTATTTTGTTTTTTTTCTCCATCCCTCTGGAGTTTTTTATTTGTTTTGTTTTCTGTCCTCCCTAACCATCTGACCTTTATTCTTTGTTACTTAATATTACCTAAGCTTATTTTTATATTTTGCTTTTTTCTTTCATCATCTTGTAAAGCACTTTGAGCTACATCATTTGTAGTTGATGTTGTTGAGATGCCTCCTGAGTGACCTGAATGTATCTTTACTTTACTGTACATAAGACTATGTGATGTTGAGGGTCCTGCTAATTTGGAGGTTCATCTGATTTTACTTATTTAGCATAACAATACTTATATTCTTCTTTCTGAGTGTATGGAGGGCAAAAACTTTCTGGATTCAGTATATTCACTTAAATTGTCAGATTTTATTATTTGTAAGTAGAAATATGCCAATTTTTCATAATTGCATTACACCTTTACAGTACACTACAAAATAAAGTGGAATGGTAAATAAAATATTCAATACCAAGAGCAACAAATACTTTAATTTAAATTAAAGTAATAAAATTAAAATGCGTGAGACCAGTTACCCGGGTGACTGGCGAGCTGGATTTTAAATCACACAGAGGCCAATTAAGTTGTCATCTTAGTCTCACGTCAAGCATTTCCCCAGACGTGCCAACACTATTATATTCAAGAATAAATGATTATATTTAGTATAGAAAAAAGGGAACGAGTTGGAGTGTTGAACAGGTCAAACGTGGAGGGTTCGGAGGACAGTTGGCGTTACGCACAGGTTAGTCTTCTCTAAATACTTGGGTAGCTGGTGTCAGGGATGCCAGGGGCAATGACCCGGCCGGAACGCCATGAGGGACCGGAAGAGGGTCAAAGCCCACCCTGGATCACGTGGGGGCCGCCTTCCTGGTTGCTCTGGGGGCCACGGGTTGAGGGCATGGAAGCCCTACCCTGTAGGGGCCCGTGGTCACCGCCAGGAGGCGCCCTAATGCCGTAGGGGCCTGTTGCCTCAGCACTTCCGCCACACTGGGAAGCACCTGGAGCTCATCTGGGTCATGTATAAAATGGGCTGTCTCCCTTCGTTCGAGGCTGGAGTCGGGAGGAGGCAGGACGAAGCACAGAGGAGGTGTGGAGGCGGCCCAAAGATAGGGATTTGTGGCCAGGACTGTGTATTGGGGTGAAAGTGTGCACTGACTGGGTCTGACTGACCAGTGTTGGGATCTGTGTGACCCATTTATATACTGTAAATATTGTAAATAAAACGTGTGGTGGTTGAAACAACATGTCCGCCTGTCTGTGTCCGGGTCAAGTCCACATTGGTAAACGTTACCACCTCAAACTATCCACAAATTACAAACACTAAGTGGCTTTTCTACATACAGTATTACCTGGCAGCACAGTTTGTGATCAACGTGCTATTAATGAAGCTGGTCTTTTAAGATGGCTATTAAGAATTCTTTGCTATGATCACAGTCAGATACACTTCTTGGGCCTTTTTTAATCTTATAGAGGCAGAAAGTGACACTTTCTTTGGGAGGCATTTTGGACACATTATTCATGTGTTTATTTGTGTATATTAAAACAATAGTATCTTATTTTTCTCCCCAATATACTGATTATGAAGACATTTGTTTAACAAGAAACTAATTTTAACTACAGTTGTTTTATATTCTTGATAAGTGCTATATTCTGTGTTGCAGAGGAGTTACATACTGTAATAAAAATCTAAGTTGCAGCTCTGTTTAAGAAAAAAAGAACATTGAGTCAAACTATATCTTTATTTTCAGAATTTATGTCAAGAAACTGTCTCTTTGGCACTTTCATGTTGTTTATTTTCTGCTCGTTCTTTCTCCAGTCTGATAAATTTTTGATCACAATAATGCGTCACTAAAACCACTTTACAGTGCAATGATTTGATAGCATTTCTTCATATCACTTTCACTTTCAATTTTGAAATCAAAGCAATCACACTGTTGAAAATGTGCAGAAATGTGCTGGGTTTAGTTTATTTGCCAACAATAAATTGACTTTAACAGTTCCTACAGGAATGAAACAATCACGTTCAATCATTGCACAGACATTACACTCCAACTATAATGATCAAATGTGTCAGAAACGTTCGAATATAAAAAAGTGATAAAATAAACTTAATTTAACTGGGTCAAAATGCATTCTGAACCATAAGCATGTAAATGTCTTTTTAAATTTGTATATGTGCCATTAATTCATTCAGTACTTTGAAGTCTTTGTTAATTTTTTAATGTAGTTGTGTAAAGATAAAGAAATTCTGTTAAGTCATCCATTATCCAGCACACTATACCCTAACTACAGGGTCACGGGGGTCTGCCAGAGCCAATCCCAGCCAACACCGGGCGCAAGGCAGGAAACAAACCCCGGGAAGGGCACCAGCCCACCGCAGGGTGCACACACACACACTAGGGACAATTTAGAATCGCCAATGTACCTAACCTGCATGCCTTTGGACTGTGGGAGGAAACCCACGGGGAGAACATGCAAACTCCACTCAGGGAGGACCCAGGAAGTGAACCCAGGTCTCCTTACTGTGAGGCAGCAGCGCTACCACTGTGCCACCATGCAGCCCTCTGTTAAGTCAATAAATTTTATAGTGCATAATACATTTTCTTTGCTTATCTGTTACCATTATTTACTTTTTGAGTAGTGATATTTTTTTTGTTCGGTTGAACAAATACAAAAGACAAATAAACAGGAAAATGAGTACAGATGATGCATGTAAAGTAAGGGCCATGGTCCAATGATTGGGCCAAAACTGAAAGGTTAGAGAGTCATCCTATCTTTCTTACCATTATGATAACCCACATTTTAAGAAACATTCAGAGATGTCATTTCAGAAGAGCATTACTATATATTTAAGTCTAACCTTTCTAGATGCACTCTGCACAGTGACATGAAATAAAGACCTCATCAGATGCCAGGATATTCGCTGTACTTAATGTCATAATATCGCTGAGATCACCATTTATTAATTAACCTCAGTGCACTGGTTCCTCAGTTAATGTTCTTTTGGTACAACACAAATTGCTACTTTCTTCTCCAATAGTATAACCTTAGTGTTTTATATCAAATAAGCTTACCAAGCCTTAAAGACTGGTACATTATGTGGTGTGCAGACTTCTGACTATTCACATCTTTACAGGAATTTTTCATGGTTCTTTTCGTGCCAAAATGTTTGTGAGGAAGGCACCTCAGTAGCAATGCATATCAGTCAAAATAAATCCCAAGAAAGTGACAAATAATACAAAATCTTTACTGTGAATAAATCTACACAGAAAAGGAGAAAGCAAAGGGAGAAAACAACACATAAGTAAAAAGAAGACTAATCAAAACAAAATGCTGTGCCAACATGCAGTAGTATTCTCAACCTGTCTAAATAGTGGGATGGCTTATCCTCTTACTTACTGCAAAAGTGCTGTCAAAAGCGTTTCCACAGTCATGTCCTTTCTTCCGCCACCTCAGCTTATCTGCTGATCCTGCCTCTCTTTGTTTGCCAGTGAGCCCCTGAGCAAGTCAGTTCCCAGCTCACCACTCAGTGGGACTAAAGCTTATTGTGTGTTTGAGGCCTGCAGTCACGTTTAGCTTAGCTCGAGAATAAAGGCTCTTCTAAAGTGCTGGTTTTGAAAGTGGTAAAATTATTAGTCCCTGTGTACTTATAAGAAATTTTTAGCACTTCTAATTTGAACTATATGTTTCTAGTTTCAAAACCAATTCAATTCAGATACTGGAAATTGAAAAATCAAGTATAACATTATCATAAATTATTAAAATACCTATAAAATTCACTCTCACCTAGCCAATGTTTACCAGAACCGGTACCAGCAATCAAAACAAGGGGCGTACAAATCTGCCATGTCAGGATATACTGTCTGCCAAAGCTGACCTATAGGCAGGTTGGCCTTCAGCAGAAAGTGTTGTCAACCACAGAGCAAATTGTAATGGAGGATTAATGTGTGATAATGCATGAGATTGCAGAAAATACGTTGATTTTTTATGGGTCAGCTGAATTCATTCTTTCAGGTGTGATGAGACAACTCACTCATTACTGGTCACACAGCGTAAGTTTACAATTGATAGTTAACCTGACCTGCTCCTGTTCTAATAATTAAGGAGATATCCAGAATATCTAGAGAAAAACCCACAAAGGCGGAGGGTATCACAACCTGACTTGTAATTTAAAATGTTGCTGTCTGTTCCTTGTTCTCCCAATTTTTGTTTCAACATTGTTTTCTGGGTTTTGGCAACAAAGAAATCGACTTGTCATTTCTATTTTGGGTCTCAACACATTTTTAACAATGGTAAAAAAATTAATACTGACTTCTTGTGACACCATTTTGTTTTTCTTATGAGCAGCACAATTTTCTGATCCCATTGTTATGATGGTATGGCCAGTGGTTAGGAGGCATGTCCAATAAGTTGAATCATATGATGCCATCTACATGACCATATTTAGGCTGGCTTTGCTCTTGGACCCGTCATTCAAGATAGTGGATTCATCCTAAACCCATACCATTCATTCTTTTGTTATATTTTGACTTTTCTGATTACAAAATTCACCCCATTTATTGACTATGATTTAAGACTTACAATTTGCCCCTGTTTATGTGTTCATTTATTAATTTTCACACTCTTTCCCAGCTATGATTTTTGTTACATGTTCTAAGTTTTGTTTATTTTAGTTCTGTCTTCCTGGAGATGACTTTTGGCTTGTTTTTTAAATTTTGAAACATCTCCTAATTCCATTTCAGTTAGATTTGCTGTAGTTGATACGGTGTGAAATGGAAAAAATTCCATATGAATAATGTGGATCTTGTTTTGTAAATAAATTATACTGTAAAAGAAAAAGCAAATAGAGTAAATATTTCAGGATTCATTTCATCAGTGTCTGTTAATGAGCATCTCCTTATGACCACTGTTTCACTTTGTGAGTGCAGTCTATCAATGTTTGTGATATGCTATAATTATTTCTTGGACCAATAATACACTAAAAAATAAGGTAAAATTACAAAGTGTACTTGTTGCTTTTGATTATCTTTGGAATTACTGAATATAGCATGGATAGATATATAATGCAATGTGTGTAAATAGCCATACTTGTTTCAGGAAAGGCAGAAAAGGTTAAAAAAAAAAAACAGAAAATGATACGTTTCAGAAATGAGAGGAGACCATTAAGTCAATCTAGGTCGTTTAGTTACCTAGTAGATACATTTTCCCAGAATCTCCTCCTAGTGCTTCTTAAAGGTTCTCATGGTTTCTGCTTCAGACATTCTGTACTCTGTTTCACAAATTGCTTCCTGACTTCAGTCTTAAATATAATTCCACTAATGTCCTCAAAAGTATATGACTCACTATTTAGTTAAAATGAATCTTCTGGATCAACTCTATAGATGGCCTTGAGAATTTTGAAAATCTGAATTAGGTCTTTATGTTGCCTGCTCTGCTTGAGACTAAAGGAAGTTTATCTCCCCAAGCCTGTCAGATTAGGGCATGTCCTTAATACTGGGTTGCACTTGGGTGCTCTCCTTTACACACTTTCAAATGCTGCTATGTCTTTTTGTAGTATATTGACCAGAACTCCACAAAAGACTGCAGATGCGGTCTCAGTAGTGCATTGTATGGTATGAGCATAACACCCCTTGATTTATGTGAACCAGTTGTTAAAATATAATCTAACATTCCATTTGCCTTTTTAATTTCTTCTACACATTACTTACACAGTGAGAATGTTGCAATATTGTTTAAATAAACAAGACATATGTACCACAAAGACAATGTGGTAATAATGATGGATTTTTCTTTCCAAACATAGATTGGGAAACAAGAAAACTGAAAAGAGTACCATGACAGAACCTGATTCCTTGCTTAGTTTGTTGCAAGCCAAACTTCTTCTTAAGGAAGCTGTAATATGCTTCATTGATATCTTGAGTCAAAATTGTACTGAAGGACTGCAGGACACTCTCCAATATCTCTCTCTCATTCTTCCTAGGGCACGAAGCGGAAGTGGAAACAGACAATGGCCGACAGTGAGATGAATTGCGTTGCCATCGTCGTAGAAGAACTCCGGGCACTCGACAAACAGATTCAGAAACTCCTGTCCAGACGAAGATACCTTAGGGATTTGAAGGCTCAGCTGCTGGATAAGCCATCCTCTAAAATCGGCGTAACATCAACCCCGCATTGTGCCGCTCAAGTAAACTTCACCCCCGCGCCTCGTAGGAGCAATGACAACACCGATAAAGACCTCTGCATATTTCAGCTATGCAGGCGCGGGTTCACGGCTAGAACACCTCCATCAGCACAGACGAGCATCTCGACTCAGAACCGGTTTGACCTTCTTCGCGTCCCCAGTTTGCCGTCAACCCCTGGTGATGTAATAGTGGTAGGTGATTCGATTGTTAGAAACCTCAATATCGCATGCCCTAATCGAAAATGTTTTGTTTCTTGTTTTCCCGGTGCTCGTGTCCGAGATGTGATGAGACGTGCGCCGGCAATCTACGAGAAGCACAAGGAGAGGGCAGTTGGAGCGATTGTATTTCACGCCGGCGTGAATGACATAAGGCACTGACAGTCGGAAATTCTCAAGGTTGTCTTCGCAGCACTAGTTAAAGACACGAAGAAGAGGACCCCATCGGCAAAGATCTTCATTTCGTGTCCACTACCTCTTGTCAGATGATCAGATGAGTACTACAGTCATCTGCTAGGATTAAACCACTGGCTGCATGGCTTCTGCAAGAATCAAGACATCGGATTCATCAACAACTGGGACCTCTTCTGGGAAAGGCAGCGTTTCTTCAAGTGAGATGGCCTGCATCCGAACAGTTTCGGCGCCCGGGTCCTCTCCAAAAACATATCCAAGGTAATTTGTTTATCTTGACTATCTATCTCTACTCTTAACCCCTTCCGAAATGCTATTGCTGTGCTAGGACATGATAATTGTTTAATAAAATCTTCCGTAAAAGTGCACAACATTAATACTAAATACGCAATACGGCATAAACACCAATAATTTAATTACAGTTACTACTTTAGATGAACAATGTATTAAAACTATAAATACAGACTATAGATTAAACAAAAAATACACACAGAGAGGCACTAACAAAAATAATTTAGTTCCTGTTCCAAATATCAATAACGCATATAGTATTCATCTCAGCCCCTCCGAAACATTAAATATGGCACTATTAAATGTTAGAGCTTTAACTAACAAGACGTTTTTTATCAACGATCTTACTAGTGGTAGAAAAATTTATTTTAAGTGAAATGTGGCTTAGCTCAGATGGCGCAGCTGTTTAATCGAATCTGTGCTTCTGGATTACAGTTTTACTCGTGTGATCGCCAGGAAAGAGATGGCGGCTAACATTTACTCGAGCGTTAAAATGTAAAGATGTCAGTTTTGGTAAGTTCAAGTCCTTTGAGTATCTGCTTGTTATTCATGGAGATTCTCAAGTTCTAGTATTATCCGTGTATAGACCTCCTAAATTAACGCGCTTTTTTGAGGAATTCTCTGACTTAATGTCAATTTTAATTACTAACTATGACACACTCTAATAGTTGGCACTTTAATTTTCATATAGATAATCAGTGTGACCTAAAAGTAAAAGAATTTATGAACCTCCTGGACTCTTTTGATTTGAGACAGCTCGTTAATCAGCCTACACATAAAGCAGGTCATACGTTAGACTTAGTGATTACTAAAGGACTAAAGTTGATATAAAACAGATCATTGATATTGGTCTATCAGACCATTTTCTTCTACTTTTAATATAGAAATAATGATAAAAACACTCATGAGAAGCATATTGTTAAAAAACGCTTCTTTGACTCATCAGCAGCTTTAAAACTTACAAACATTCTAAGCAATCAGTCCGTTTATAGTGCCAACTATAATAGCGAGGATAATGTAAATAGTAAGGTGGAAAGATTTAATACTAAAGTGAGAGCTGCTGTTGACATAGTTGCACCTGAAAAGACAGTTAAAAATCTTCTAGCATTGTTATACCATGGAAGACCCAAAGAGTGTCTGATTTAAAGAGAACATGCCGTAGAGCTGAGCGTAAATGGAGGAAGACTAAACTAACTATCCACTATGAAATATTAAAAGTTAAAATAACAGAATACAATAACACTGTCCGTCTTGAGAGCGCTGCTATTTCTCTAAGATTATAAATAACAATGCTAGTAATCCCAGAGTCTTATTTTCTACAATTGATCGCCTACTAAACCCAGGTAACTCAAAGGAATGCCTCCTAAGTACTTCCAGTGAAACCTGTGAGGCTATTGCTGTATTTTTCAATCAAAAAATTAATGATATTAGAAATAACATAGTATATCTCCCCAACACTAAGGATCCTCCTAAACCCCAGTACTCCTGTTATAAACAAATTAAACTCTTTCACTAGGATAGATTTACCTGATTTACAAAAAATAATATCTCAATTAAAACCCTCCACCTGCGTCCTTGACCCAATACCAACAAGGTTTTTCAGAGAAGTATCAGGCGTGCTAATTGATAATATTCTTGACATAGTTCATTAGATACGGGGTCTTCCCAGACTGTCTTAAGACTGCTGTAGTTAAACCCCTACTTAAGAAACATAATCTTGACCCTCTGCTTTGAAAATTTTAGACCCATCTCTAACCTGCCTTCTTAAGTAAAATTCTGAGAAGGCAGTCATTATGCAGTTAAATGACCACCTCAATAAACATGCTATTCTTGATAAATTTCAGTCAGGTTTTAGAACAAATCACAGCACAGAAACTGCACTCGTTAAAGTAGTAAATGACTTGTGGGTAAATGCAGACAGAGGCCATTTATCTGTTCTCATCCTCTTAGATCTGAGTGCTGCATTTGACACCATTGATCACAATATTCTTAGAAATCGCCTTAGTCAATGGGTGGGCCTCTCTGGCAGTGTCTTAAATTGGTTTGAATCCTACCTGACAGGGAGAAAATTTTTGTTAGTTGTGGTAATTACAACTCAAAGACACATGATATCCATATGGTGTTCCACAAGGCTCTATCCTGGGTCCGCTGCTCTTCTCAATCTACATGCTTCCGTTAGGTCAGATTATCTCAGGGCACAACGTGAGCTACCACAGCTATGCTGATGACACACAGCTGTACTTATCAATAGCACCTGATGACCCGATTCTCTTGATTCACTAACACAATGTCTGACTTGTATCTCAGAATGGATGAATAGTAATTTTCTCAAGTTAAATAAAGAGAAAACTGAAATTTAGGTGATTGGCAATAATGGATACAATGAGGCTATTAGAAATAAACTGGATACATTAGGATTAAAAGTCAAGACGGAGGTAAAAGCTTAGGGTAATTGTTGACTGTAATCTGAATTTTAAAATCGCATATTAATCAGATCACTAGGACAGCATTTTTTCACTTAAGAAACATAGCAAAAGTTAGACCTCTTATATCACTGAAAGATGCTGAGAAATTAGTTCACGCGTTTGTTTTCAGTCGACTAGATTACTGTAACGCACTCCTCTCAGGACTACCCAAAAAAGACATAAATTGTTTGCAACTAGTGCAGAATGCAGCTGCTAGAATCCTAACCAGGAAAAGAAAATCCGAGTACATTTCTCCAGTTTTGATGTCACTACACTGGTTACCTGTGTCATTCAGGATTTACTTTAAAATTCTGTTTATAAAGCCTTAAATAATCTCGCCCATCTTATATATGGAATGTCTGACATCTTATATTCCAAATCGTAACCTTAGATCCTCAAATGAGTGTCTCCTTAGAATTCCAAGAACAAAACTTAAAAGAAGTGGTGAAGCGGCCTTCTGCTGTTATGCACCTAAAATCTGGAATAGCCTGCCAATAGGAATTCACCAGGCTAATACAGTGGAGCACTTTTTGCTGAAAACACATTACTTTAACAAGGCCTTCTCATAACTTCACTGTAATTTAATCCTGATACTCTGTATATCCAATTCATTATAATAACTATTCATGTTGGCTGTAAAATCTGTACTAACCCCTACTCTCTCTTCTGTTTCTTTTTACAGTCTGCATGACCGTCATCATCAAGTCCATCCGTGAGAACCCTACATACAAAGAGGACTATTTCATTTATGTTAGGTAGAATGCCCAGAGTTGACTGGGCGGTCTTGTGGCCTGGAACCCCTGCAGATTTTATTTTTTTATCCAGACGTCTGGAGTTTTTTGTTTTTTTCTGTCCTCCCTGGCCATCGGACCTTACTCTTTTTCTATGTTAACTAATATTGTCTTATTTTCTTATTTTGTCTTTTATTTTTCTTCATTATGTAAAGCACTTTGAGCTACTTTTTTGTATGAAAATGTGCTATATAAATAAATGTTGTTGTTGTTGTTACTTACCCAAACCAGAAAACCAGATAAAACCATTCGTTATACACTAAACACTGTGTACAGGTCACGGCTTGTGTCTGGGAATATGTACAATTACAGAACTTCCTCGTACAATCAAAGGAGAGTTGCGAAAATTAATCCTGATTGATCCTAGGCACATATGGCAAGGTCTGTGGAAAGTACCAGACTATAAAGCACCTGCACTCACCACAACACCGACTCCTCTCTGGCAGAAGATCTTAATATCTTCTATGTGCTTCAGCAGGAACACTGTTAATGCCAGTCAGTGGTACAACACATCTGTAGTGGTAGAAACACTCATTGAGGAAATATGATAAGGAGAGCTTTCAGGAAACTGAGCATGAGGAATACAACAAGCTGGACATGCTTTTAAGATCTGTGCAATCCATCTTGCACCAGCATTCATGGTAATATTTAAAATCTCTCTTTAACCCAGTCTGTCATACTGACATGCTTTAAAAGATTCCCCATTGTCCCAGTATCTAAAAACATCCAAAATATCTGAATGACATTGCCCATAGCAATGAAGTGTTTAGAGAGGCTAGTCAAAAATTAAATATGCTCTTCTCTGTCGAAAGAACTGGATCCATTACAGTTCACATGTTGCTCAAGTAGATCCACAGAGGATGTCATTAGATTAGATTAGATTAGATTAGATTAAACC
Organism: Polypterus senegalus; assembly: GCF_016835505.1. Classification (NCBI taxonomy): domain Eukaryota; kingdom Metazoa; phylum Chordata; class Cladistia; order Polypteriformes; family Polypteridae; genus Polypterus; species Polypterus senegalus. The sequence goes on from NC_053161.1 coordinate 68,336,869, forward strand.
CAAGGGGGAAATCACATGAATATAGCAGCAGAAACATAAATATAAGGTGTGCAAGACCAGTCCAAGCATAGACACACAGACACCAACAGTTCCAAACACAAACGTTTATTTACACTATATACAACTAACAAAGTCCCGCACACAACCCAGTGTCCTTCCACCAATCACCCCAAGTCCGGGCTTCTCAACACTCCAGGCTGGAGGGAGGCGGCCTCTTTTATTTCCATCCGAACGTGCTCCAGGTGTGGCTTCCGTGCTCCATTCCCGTGGCCTCCAAACCAACCAGGGCAGCTGCCCTCTCGTGGTCTGGAGGGGGCACAGTCCCTCTCTCCTGCTCCGTTCAGGTGTCGCGGCTCTCAGAGCCTGCTCTGCCTCAGGGGACCACTTCCTGAATGAGTGTGTGGTTGTAGGTAGTTCCCTCACTCTTGGTTTGTAGTGAGGCTAAAGCAGAACCAGGTTATGATCTACTTTCCCAAGTGCAGGCAGCGGGGTGGCGCTGTATGCATCTTTAACGTTTGCATACAGTAGGTCAATAGTCCTGTTTCCCTGGGTGTTACAATCCACATACTGGGAGAAGGCAGGTAATGTTTTGTCCGGCGTCACATGGTTAAAGTCTCCAGCGATTAGCACAAGCGCCTCAGGGTGCTGCGTTTGTAGTTTAGCAACAGAGGAATGGATGATGTCACCCGCTATCTCCATGTCCGCCTGAGGAGGGATGTAAACAACAACAATGACGTGTCCAAACTCTCTGGGCAAGTAATAGGGATGCAGACTTACGGCCAACAGTTCGATGTCCCTGCAGCAAGTGGAGATTTTGACGTTTACATGTCCAGAGTTGCACCACCTTGTATTCACATAGAGAGCAAGTCCTCCTCCTTTCCGCAGGTATTTGCATCTCTATCTGCTCTAACTGTGCTAAACCCGGGTAGCTCCACGTTAGCATTTGGGATGTTAGTTGTTAGCCTTTTAGCTTAGCGCCGGCTCTGCTTCCATGATACAACCTTCTTACCTCGTCGGCTAAATAGGGAACCACACCGGCACGGGCCTTTGTTCTCAGTGCTTGAAGTTGATTACCTGAATAGACAAGTCTCGGTGTGTAAAAATCCATGCCCAAGTAGTAAAAAGTAGTAAAATGTGTCCAGGGAACAAGTCCTCATAAAAGAAAGTGGTAGGAGTGATCAGTGAATTAGAGAAAAATAGAGAAAAATGAGGCTGCTGGAAAGGCTGCCACTTGTGGCGGCGTCTGAGTCATATGATAAAGCTGCGTCAGGGATGTGGATCTAAAAAAGAAAGGGAAACCACACTGGAACAAAACCACTGCTTTGATGCTGGGTGCCGCCAGTTTTCAAAACCGACTGGAGAACTTGTGTATACCAAGCATTTAGCTAGTGTGAAAATGTGTGTGGCTTTACGCAAAGTTTAGGTTTTATACATCCTGATTTGAACGTGGAAACGGAAGTACGCAACATTTTTATGTGTACACATGTTTATAGGTGTGGCCCCAGGTGTTTGAAGTGGATGGCCAGCTTTCATCATCTCTCACCCTTAACATAGGGACTCCAAAGTGTTGTGTTCTGAGTCATCTGTTGTACTCCCTCTATGTATATGACAGCATGGCTGTACATGGCTCTAACATCATTGTTAAGTTTGCTTATGACGCAGCCATGGAAGGGCTAATATCTAACAACAATGAGAATGCTCATCTGGATGAAGTGTAGAGTCTGTCACACTGGTGTCAAAACAACAACGTACTCCTTAATGTTAGCAAGACAAAGAAGCTGATTGTGGTCTTTGGGCGAAAACAGAATAGGCACTACTATGCCCTCAGTGTTAACAACACTCAGGTGGTGAGGGTGGACAGTTTCAGGCACCTTGTGTTCACATTACAAAAGCCTGACTTGGTCCAAACACACTGATGCTTTGGTGAAAATGACACAATAATGTCTTTACCATCTCAGACACCTCAGGTATTTTAGGTTGCCCTCCCAGTTACAAAAGGAATGCACAACCACCATTGACAGCATCTTGACATGAAAGTAATATTGTCTGGTTTGAAAACAGCGCACAGCAGAACTGAAAGGCACTGGGTCTGCAATCCCCAACTTCAGGACATCTACGCCAAGTGATGTTTGACCAGGGCAAAGAAAATTATCAGTGATACCAGTCATCCCAACAACAGCCTCTTCTGTGTACTGCAGTCAGGAAAATCGGTACCACTGCCTAAAGTCTAGTTCAGGGAGATGGAAGAGAAGCTGTTGTCCAAAATCCATCCACATTGTTATGGTGTATAAAATCTGTACATTTTGGTTTTTCCATTATATTTTGTTCAAGACAAGACAACAGATGAACTAAGACAAATCAGAGCAGGTTTTCTTTCCTTATACCTCACTTCTATAACAGTTGTTCATAGCTTAGTGCTAATTTGGTTTACAGCCTGGGAAAGGATGCCGAACTGATACCTCAGGCTATTGATTACTTAACGGATGGACATCTGGGACATCAATTGGGTTTACGGCCTGGGAAAGGAAAAACTGAGGCAATATCAAAGAACTTTATTACCTGGGGAGCACAATTCATCCATCATATTGACAGCCAGCCAATCAGGAGCATGTGTTGTGAAACCACGGCATGAAACTTTATAATAAATATGCCTCATTTTGAAAGCAACGTCAGAAGAAAAGAGAAGCAAAGAGAAGAAGGAGAAGAAGAGAAATGGACGAAGATGGTACTGGTCGTCAGAAAGGCATCATGAACATCGATTGCTAAATCAAACGCCTCCCTGGGACATTGTCATTTGCAACTTTTTTCATAAGCTTTTCCCAAAGACTATATATATTCAGACTTTCCTATCAGTACCTATTTTCTATTATTCTTTGTGTTGTATTATTATTATTCTTGTAATAAATACCATGCTGCTTTTAACTTTCTATGCTTTGTCTTAATGTCTAGAGTGACTGAAGTAATATGTTAGATTTCTTTAAGCACCTGGTGACAGCCGGATTTTTGCCATTATTTCTATGCTGCGGGGTTTATAAGGCTAAGAATGAGGGTGCCACTCAAAAGTTAGGGACAGTACGATAAAGAAGGTCTTCTTGGCTGATAAATGGCCTATAGTCAAGAGTGCTGAGTCTTTGTATGTTTAAATGTATTCTTGTAGACCAAAAGTAATATTTAGTTCTGAGATATCACTAAAACATTGTATGTTGTTCGGGCCGAAAACAAGTAAGTCTCTCGTGCTGAATGACAGGCTGTTATTCCTATAGCAATTGTTTGGTTTAAAGTGCTAAGGGTTAATCAGCGTGTGTGTGTCATTCATAGGGCACTGTGTTGGTTAGGGTCTGTGTGTGTGTGTTTATCTATGTGTGTGTGTTCATCTTAAAGTTCAACAGTAAACCAACCCAATAACGAACTCGACAAGAACATTTACCCTTGAGAATACAGGTAAAGGGTAAGTAGAGGGAAATACTACGACAATACACACATCTTTAATGAGAAATACATCATGCCCTATTTTTAACTCTCTTTGATTAAGTTATTTATTTAGTTATTATTTATCACATATTTTTATAATTCTATTATAATACATACTATTGTATTTATTTAACACAATGATTTCTAGTTATATTTATACAGTCATTTATTATTGTTCCTGTTATTTAATAGTGTTCCTAATTGTACAGTCTAGAAGTGAGGCAACTAAGCATTTCACTACATTTTGTACTGTATGCATAATTTGAATGTGACAAATAAAACTTTGCTTTGATTTGATGTGAAGAAATTGCAGTCAGAGAAAGAATAGGAAAATTAAAACATAATAAAAACAGAGGATGTCACTTCAGACTTATTCTGATCCAGATCCAAAATAAATATATTTAAAAATGAATAAAATGTAAACACAAACGAAACAGCTTAATTGGGTATAGGTGGTAATTACTAAAATTGTTATTAAAATTTAAGACTGAAAATATCATTTTAAAACAGGATTTAAAAATGAAAAAAAAAATTGACCTTAAGATAATCTGTAACTGCAGCTAGGAAAAAAATTAAACTTTTAAAAAAAAATCAAAGAAGAGAATTGGTTTTGAGACAGAACAGAAAACAATTTGTCTAGTAGTGTGTCAGCAAAAAACAGCAAAAAAAAACTCAAGAATCCTTAGTTAACCCTGCAAATAAATGAGCAAAATATGTATGTTGCCTGAATATTTATAAAATATTGAAACAGTAAAAGGAATCTCTCTATACTGTTATCATCTACACCTTTATTTTAGTTTACATCAACTTTCCAAAAGAATGTTGAACTGCTTTGCACAAAAGATTAATCTTGAAGCTTGTGGCCACTAGAATCAGAGGTAACTTTTGAAACTGGATTTTAAATTGATTAATAGCCTGTAGGAAAACAGTCCGTTATCTATTACCCAGCAACAATGACAGCACTCCGGTGTGTCCACCAGAGATTTATGACCATACAAGGTGAATTGTATCCATCAATCGTTACTTAAAGTTTCAGAACTTCCATTCCACTAACATGACAATTTATAAATACAGTTATTGAGAATCTTATGTATTCATTTTTTATTATTTATATATTCATTTTTTAATCAATTGAAAAATTAAATATTCATTCTTTATTTTTGTTAATTTTTCATTTTTATTCTTACCTATTTTAATTAGTTTTTCTTTTCTTTGATATCTTGTAATGCACTTTGAGCTACATCCTGTGTATGAGAATGTGCTTCAGAAATAAATGATATTATTGTTGTCATCTATAAGCAGTTCGCTGACTCCACTTCTACTGCAGATCAGGGTTGAACAACTTGTTGCTCCTTTTGATTTCAAGCAGCATCATATTGGCATTGCAGGTCCACCTGCACCTGCCCTGCCATTCTTTGCTGTTCAAAAACTTTAAAACATGATGTGGTAGGCACAGTAGTAGAAAAGTTATAGAATTTTATTTATAATGCAATTGCAAACTCGCCTAATTAGGATTAAGAGGCAATTTAACTTATGCTGTTGTATTTGCAAAAATTCAATTTATGCCTTTAATGAGATAACAATGAAACAATATTTTTATGCAATTACTTGAAATGCAGTAGCATGCCAATCGATTGCCTTATTTGCCTTCCTAAATAACCAGCTCCTAAAAACTGAGGGCAGCTATTTATTTTCTAAGCCTACATCTCTTGCATTTTATAAACTGATTTGGCAAGTAATGTTTTCAATTAGGGTAATCCTGGATCATTAAGAGCTCAGTTTCTCGAGCAAAGTATTTTTAAATTACTTAATTTAACTGCTTTCAATTATAAATAGTTTTCAATAGAATCTGAATTCCTTAATAACAAATATGGTCAGGCATAGCTAGTAATATACTTGACTTATGTGTTGAAATATCACCTTATGTGTTCATGTTGAAGTTCTTGTTTGTAAACTCTAACCAACTTGTTTCATTTCAAATTAAAACATGTTTAAGGCTGCTTTGCAAAATTTGATTCATGTATATTGTTAACAGCCTCTGACAATTGTAGTTTCTGCTCACATCTTCAATTTTCTTGTCTTCACACATGATGAAGTGAAAGTCTTTAAACCTTTGTAAAAGCAATTAATCCACGATCAGTCAAAAGACAAAGAACAAGATAATGAGCATGTTCCTGACATTGACAAGGGACAATCTGTCCGCTGTGGTTTATGCATGTTAACCTTTTGCCGTTTTGTTCAGTTTTAGTATTAAATCACATGCAGTTCTTTCACATTTCTACCACATAATCTTGTCTATAAGTGGAGCGTAATAAATTTACTGTTGATAATTAAAGTTGATACAAAACATCAAGAAATACAGTATACCACTCTGCAGCTGACAAAACCAAGAAAAAATAATTTATACAATCTCTTACAACACAGTGGAATGTTTGATGAATTAAAAACTGCTTATCTACTCACATTTCAAATAGGAAATGTCAAGGTTGCAGAAGATCATACCACCCTTTAAGGAGTACAATAAAAGATATTTTATAAAGTGGATTTTTTTTTTATTTTAGAAGTACTAGGGTGTTGTACTGTGTTAACCATTATGAATGTAGAGAAAAGCCAAGCAAAATGACACCTTTTATTGGCTAACTAAAAAGATTACATTATGCAAGCTTTCGAGGCAACTCAGGCCCCTTCTTCAAGCAAGATGTAATACAGAAACTGGAGTTAGACAACAAGAATCGCATCCCCCTTGTCACCTACAACCCACATCTTGAAACACTTCAAAAAATTATAAAAGAAATCCAGCCAATGCTAAAAAATGACCAAACACTGAAAAATGTATTTCCTGAACCTCCCCTCCTGGCATACAGGCAACCACCAAACCTTCAGCAACTAATTGTCCGAAGCTCCCTAAGTGAACCAACAGAAATGGCACAACTCCCTGCCTACAGAAAAATGTGTGCCCACGTTTACAATACAGACCGTATAGTTATACCACACTGTCGACTTGAACATCACATAAAGGGATCATTTTCCTGCACATCATCTAATGTGGTCTACCTAATTCTCTGCATAAAATGTCTTGACACTGCACTCTATGTAGGAGAAACTGGACAAACACTCCGCCAGAGAATGAATTTACACAGGTTCCACATTAAACATGGCAACACAGATGTTTCTTTAGCGGCCCACTTCAACAGCTATGGACACTGTGAGAGGGACTTTAAAGTCACAGTGCTTATGGGCAACTTCAAAACACAGCAAGAGAGAAAAGAATGGGAAGTTAAACTCATGTTAAAATTTAATACATTACAACATGGCTTCAACAGAGACAAGAGTTTCATGGCCAGGTATGAGGATTGTTTATATCTCTCAGACTGACACAGATAACCTGTCTACAGATCCACATTGTTTTGAAAAACTCATTACAAACTTCAAAGGACTTTGTTGGACAGTTATCTTATCCAAAGATTTTGACCATACATTGTTCTTCTCTTTCTTGTTAAAGTAATCTTAGCCTGAATGAATCTATTCATTTTTTACATTTAAGATTTTTCATTTAAAGATTTACCAATGTTGTTTCTTGTCCTAGTGTGTGTATATAAACACAGGGAACTCCACTTTCTGTATTACATCTTGCCTGAAGAAGGGGCCTGAGTTGCCTCGAAAGCTTGCATATTGTAATCTTTTTAGTTAGCCAATAAAAGGTGTCATTTTGCTTGGCTTTTCTCTTTTTATTTTAGATGAAGGCATGTTTTAAAAAATCTGTTGCAATCTTCCATACCATACTGCTTGCACAAAGACCCGATGCACATTTTATAATTATGTGGGAAAGTAATGTTCCATATTATTATCAACTAGCAAAATACTCGCGCTTCACAGCGGCGAAGTACTGCCTTAAAATTTTTATTAAAAAGAAAATTAAACCTTTTTAAACTGAAGGAAAATATACCAATAATTATTTGTTAAGGATCTCTTTGTATACCACATTGTGAGTTCGGCCCTCCGGTTGTAATATGACGAAGCTGTGCGCTGAGCTTACTCTTGAGCATGCAACGTACAGTTGGCCATGTGAACAGTAATCTTGTTTCAAATCTCACAGCTTGGATTGCTGCTGTCATAATCGGTTTGAGTTTCTTGGTTTGTTTCAATTACGACAGTATTTGTAGGACTTGTGTTGAAGAGACATTCGGCATCTGTCAAGCGCTGTAAGTATACAACCAGTTTCATCGATAACTTCACATCCAGCTTTTGAGAGTTTAAACATTCATAAACATCAAAGTGTCCACTACTGAAATCGTCACCTGTCAATCTAAGATGTTTAAGAGGCATTGGCGGTTCTCGAAAGGTGTAAAATATTTGGCCATTTCAGTACACTTGAAAGCGACAACCGAACAATTCACCGGCAGCCATCAACTCACATGCAGAACCATAGGTGAAGGGCTTAAGCATTTCACTCTTCTAGTGCTTCTGTTTAGAATAATTATCTCCTGTACCGTCATCAGTCCACACCTTGAACCTGTCCCAGTCATTCAATACATAAGACACAATGTTCCTCCAGATATCAAGAGTGAGCCTGATATGGACGTGCAATATGTAACAAAGAGAATGGAAAAGGTAGGTGCCATCTCCGGGCATGGAAACCACTCGGTAAGTGACAGTTCTTTTATCGATGGTGATCACCTCGATAGACATGTTAATGGGGGTATGGTTGGAATGATAAACGAAATGGGTACCTAAACAATGTAAAGTAAAGTAAAGTAAGTCTAAAATACCTACACAATAACTATAATTGTAATAAATGAACAATAAAACAGCCGTGGATTAAATAAAAAGGCTGTAGTTATCAGCAGGGAGACGTGAATCCCGTGGCAAAGCAAGGAAGGGAATGTAGAGACTGGAGCGACGGACGGCCTTATATAGGCAGGCAGCCAACAACATGGGAGGCGTTGGGATGGGGGACCCAACGCCGCCTCACACGGTGACCGAGCTGCAGGCTATGGACATATATATGTACATAAGTAGGATTCAGTTAGCGTTGGTACCCCCGCGTGCCAAATTTCTTGAAGATGGGCCCATAAGTAACAAGGACTGTTGAAAAGTTTAATATGGCGGCCAACAGTGGCATCATACCACTGAAATAAGTACCAAATTTCAGCCTTCTACCTACATGAGAAGTTGGAGAATTAGTGATGCTGGAAAGTTCAATATTGCGGCTGACAGTGGCATCATACCACCGAAATAAGTATGTAAATCGGTTTTGGTTAGCACAGGGAAGCCGCCTACCAAATTTCGTGAAGATGGGGCCATAAATAAGAAAGTTCAACATGGCCATGTCGACCATTATGACCGTTACGTGTAGAATTTCGAAATGAAATGCTTAACTTTTGTAAGTAAGCTGTAAGAAATAAGCCTGCCAAATTTCAGCCTTCTACCTACATGGGAAGTTGGAGAATTAGTGATGAGTGAGTGAGTGAGTGAGTGAGTGAGTGAGTGAGTGAGTGAGTGAGTGAGTGAGTGAGTGAGGGCTTTGCCTTTTATTAATATAGATTGAAGAAAAATAAAATTCAGAATTTTGGCAAAAACTCATCAATATATACCTAAAGTAAACATTCTGGGCCTGCCCTCAACCTTTTGTTTTATCTTAATTTCTATTATATTCTGTGTAATGAACCATTTTTGCAGGGCGTCTTCACTGGGTGGGAGTTGTTTGCTGATTTTCATGGAGTGTCTTTGGAGTATCATATTATACTGATTAATTTGTTTTCACTTCACTGAGTTGCGCTTTGACTAATTCAATAGAGATCTTATGTCCAAACATCCATTTTCTGAAGATCATTTATGACAAAAATTGTTACATTTTACTTTTAAAAATATTATTGTCACTGAGGTATTGGTCATCATGGGATTCTTGAAGAAAACAAATGATTCTGCACTATTTTATGAACATCAGTATTCATATTAGACTTTAAAGACAATACAGGTTAAAAGCCATTTAGTCAGTCTATAATCGGATGAAAGGTAGGTGAGATAGATATAGGTATATGAATGTACAGAACTTTGTGGTCATAGTCAGATCATGATGTAGTATACATAAACAAGAGTGCAGTGGCGCACTGTAACCTTAAAGGCACCATCATATCTCACCAACTTGTAATTATGGATAGATTAGGTCTCTGTCTGTTGAGAGTACATTTATATGTTGTATGCCCTACAATATGTATAAATTAACTGTTTCAACTGACAGCAAAGACATCATTACCAATCAACACTGCACAGTTAACTTATAGTTGGTGTGAAATATATATGCCATCCGGATAGCTGTTAGGCAAACCTAAAATTGCAATGACTTGATTTGCTTTTTCAACCGGCTTCAGTCCACCCAGACACTACTGACAGTGTCTCCTATGAAATCATGCTGCGAAGTATAGTGCACAAAAAATATCACAGAACGATAAAAAATGCTAACTTTTCCAAGAACACGTTTATGGACAAATTAATATTGAAAATGAATTTTCTGTGTAGAAGTACTTTTAAATTGGATGCAAAAGGTTCAAAAAGCATTCTACAACTTCTACAGAAAATTCAATTAAATTTCATAGATGATAAAACTTGACTAATGGTTAGTGACTTAATCTACAAAGAAAGGTTTAGTCTTTGTAAATAAGCTGAATGATTTCTATAAAAGGCCTTGATTTTTTTAATAGAATCTTCACAGTTTTCATCCTATGTGGTGGATGTTGTTTATTTTTATCCCTAACCATGGCAGCAAAATTGCCTGGCTGACTGATCAAAGAATCTTTTTGACTTTTGTGCTCCACTCAAAATAAAACAGAACACAAAGAAACTCCTCCTGGCTTAATGAGAGATCTTGTGCCCTTAAATTAGACTGCTGTAAGCTGGAGAGTAGCTAGGGAGCGACAAAGTTGCAGGTCTCTCAAACTGCATGGACACACGGTGTTACAAAGCATTAAAAGATCTCTTTTTTCTGGTCTGTTTATGAATGCTATGCCAAACTAATAGATGGAAACAGAAAAGACCCTCAGGTAGGCCTACTGTTTAGAAGAGCTGCTAAGTTGACAAACAGGAAAGCAGAGCTGCTGAGCAAAATCCCTACAAGTATCACTACTCCAGATATTTTTAACTTCTATAATGATACAATTGGTAATGTAATACCCCCGGTTTTCAAACCTATTGAGCAAACAATATTATGGTGTCAAATCCTAACTCCTTGTGTACACCTGATTAGTAATGCTAACTTTATCAGAGACTACAAATCATGATTTTAATTCTTAAAATTAAATCCACTACCTGTTGCTTAGAATCCAGTACTCCAAAATATGTTTAAAAAGTCTCTTCTGGCCATATATATTCTCTGCTTTCCAGTTACAGTTCACAGTAAATCTAATTAATAATATTTTGGTGTGAAAAGACAAGTAGTTATCACCTCATCCAATCTTTTAAGTCATTCATACTTAAGGGCCAACAGGAGAACATAATCTGGTCTAATGGAAAAACTTTACATTTCAAAACACTTCCTCTTATATATACTGTACATACAGACCATTATTTAAATGTCTTACTAAGTTATCTAATCTTATTGTTACATACATTCTAGTATGAAAATTTAGATTTTGAGATGTTAGTTACAGAAGATTCCAAGAATCAAATAAAACTAACTTTGCCTACAGGGCCTCAACACAGTGAAATCATTTGTTGTGTCAGAGATGCCCCTTTGGTTTCAGCATTTAAATAAAGACTCAAGACTCACTACTTTAGTTTACCATACCCTGATTAGAGCTGCTGATTAGGTGTGCATATTTATCAGTTTATAAGATATTGTAGCGTTCTGTTCTTTATTGTAGAGTTCTGTTCTGCAGTTTGTGTTCTGTGATTTACATCCCTCTCAGTTATTTATTCTGTTGTCCCTGTTATTTCTGATGGACTGTAATAGAGTGGAAAGTAAAGGAGGTTCCGGAGGGATGGGCGGTGGAGCCGAGGTGGGGGGAGCGCTGTGAAAATGGAGGAGGGGTGTGGGGTGAGGGAGGAGAGGAGAACGTTCTTGTCAGCCTAACTAAGAGAGTTTTTTTTTTGGATTGCTATTTTGTCCGGCGTGGTTGTGGCCAATAGCAACCATTTTTTTTTGTTTGTGACTAATAAAGAGGGAACTAACCAAGTGACCGTCTGGGATCGTCATTACGTCTGGAAGACGCTACAATATCTACATTTGCTAGTAGTTTGTACACATTGCTGAGCTTGATAATAATTATGAATTGTTTCTAACTTTCCCCTATTTTGTCACACTTCTTCATATTCAGCTATGGCTCCTGATACTGCTGCTATGTTGTCAGTCAGCTACTTCTGTGCATATTTACAATAGTGTGGAACACCCAGATGCTGGTGAGAACTGCAACATTGACTTTGTCTGTTAAAACTGATTGCCCCCCAGAGGTTATGTTTTTGATGGGAGATTTTCTTCTCCACTACTTTGCTACATTTGTTTATGTTAATCAATTTACGATTGGTTTATTATACTGTGCGTTCAACTAAGTTTGTATGTCCATTTAGGTCAATAACAACAATAACATTTATTTATATAGCACATTTTCATACAAATGCTGTAGCTCAAACTGCTTTACAAGATGAAGAAAGAAAAGTTTATAAAGAAATATATATAAAAATAAGATTAGGCAATACTAAGTGACAACAAATAAAGTAAGGTCTGATGGCCAGAAGGACAGAAAAGAAAACAACAAAATCTGCAGGGGTTCTGAGGCCATGAGACCACCTGACCCCCACTGAACATTCTACCTAACATAAATGATCTAAATCAGTCCTCATGGTTTTCAGGCTTCATGTTGAAGAATTAAATGATGATGGTCATGTGGACATCTGGCCTTTAATCCATCAATGTAGGGACTGCATGGTGCTTTGATCAGGTGGTGGTGATTGCCACCACAGAAAAGCGGAAAAATAACAGCAGAGTCAGTAGGGGTTAGTACGGATTGTGGAGCCGTGATAAAAATCAATGGCTATACAGCATATCAGGGTTACACTAAAATGTAGCTATGAAAAAACACATGTTAAATTGTTTTTAGCAGTTTTTTTTAAAGTGTTCCACCATATTAGCCTGGCAAATTTCTATTGGTAAGCCATTCCAGATTTTAGGTGCATAACAGCAGGAGTCTGCCTCACCACTTCTTATAAATTTAGCTCTCAGAATTATAAGCAGACACTCATTTGAAGACCTACGGTTACGATTTGGGGTGTAAGGTGAAAGGCATTCCAAAATATAGGTTCGAGTGAGATTATTTAAGGCTTTGTAAACCAAAAGTAGTATTTTAAAATCTATTCTAAATGGCATGGGTAACCAATGTAATGACATCAAAACTGGAGATATGCACTCGCATTTTCTTTTCCTAGTTAAGATTCTGGCAGCTGCATTCTGTACTAGTTGCAACCGATTGATGTCTTTTTGGGTAGTCCTGAGAGGAGCTCATTACAGAAATCTAGCTGACTAAAAAAAATGTGAACTAATTTTTCAGTATCTTGCAAAGTTATAAAGGATCTAACTTTTGCTATATTTCTTAAGTAAAAAAAATGTTCTGTTAATCTAATTAATATGTGATTTAAATAACCCTAATTTCATTGTAATATCTCCTCCAAATAGTAGTATTGATACAATATTAACAAAGAAACACACACACACAGAAAAGCAAACATAGACTGAAACAATTACAGTATATCCTATATACAGGTCAAATCCTGTTAGAATGAACTCTGTTTTAATGAAATCCTCATTTTGAGTATTTTGTTTTTATTTCGGCCAATTTCCTATAGAACTAGAGTTCAAAAAATGAATTTTAACAAAGTCAGTTTTTTCTGCAAAATTAATTATAACAAATTAATTTTTCTTGAAAAAAGCATCAAAACTTGCAAATTCTTCTGAACTTGGATAAAAAAATGTAATTTAGGAGCTCTGCTGAACAGCCAGTTAGACTGCACATTATGTAACTTGGTTTAATCAACAACCACCATACTGTTGCAACAGGCAAAATAAGTGTCAATCAAATTTACTTCGGCTGTACTTGCAGAGCTCTGGAGGTCCATAGATACACTCTGTGAATTCATTTATGGCTCACCCTGGTAGGGCAACGTGAACATTGCCCATTCTGCTAGGCTCTCAAGGGAACTCTGAGGAAATTCTGTGTGGAACTCCCAATTGATCTCTGCTCTTATTTTTCAAAATGACCTCTGTCTGAAACTAAAACATTGATGAGCCACTCTTTGTCTTGGGAGCTGGAGACTGAAACTCCCTTCTCTTTGTGGCCCTCACAACATTGAACATCACCTTTAAAGACTCAGTATTGTAAAATTATTTATCTTTGCCAAGATAAATTAGAACTTTAAATAACCTGTAAAATGAAACATTTGTCTGTCTAGTCTGTCTGCATCCTGTCTTACAGCAAATAAATATATATATATAAGCAGTTATATTTCTATAATCCTTGTTTATCAATAAATTATTCCTTTTCTTAAAATGAGTGTGCTTCAGTTGTCCTGCTATAAGTTTAATGGCCAGTAACCATGCCAAACAACAGAGAAAGGAAGGAAAATAAAGTAGGAGTCTTACTGAATTATTTAATTGATTACTGGCATTACTGAAGGCAAATCAGATAATTAACCAAGTTAAATTCCCTTCCCTATTCCTACCCACTTCAGCAAAGAATTGCACACTGTTGAGTTTCCCACATATTTATGCTACTCGACCAGTTTCGAACATGTTCCATAAATTCACTGAGATTTTATCTTATCAAAAAATGGCACATCCAGATGGGGACTTCATTACTGCGGGCAATTTCAATCATTGCAAATTTAGAACTGTATTCCCCAAGTTTCTTCAAAATATCTCCTGCCTCACCCGAGGGGACAGAATCTTAGATCATGTGCATACAAACATTGCTGAAGCCTACATGGCTTTCCTGTTCCCCAATACTAGACAATCAGATCACCTCTTCCTGCTCCTCTACCCCAAATACATACCATCAGTTGTGTGATACATTCAGTGAGGATGGTGAAAGTCTGGCCTGAACCGGCAGACTCTGCTTTCCAACAGAAGTTTCAGTACACAGAATGGAGCTTGTTTGCCACCAATGCCACTCTGGACTTGGAGGTGGACATTGAAAGGTACAACTCTTCTGTCCTAGATCACGTCAATATGCATTAATGATATTACAAAGTGTAAACAGATTGTGGCAGGTGGCTGGGTGTGGTCACCAATCAGCCACCTACTTAAGGAGCCGCCGCCCTGCAATCAAGGCTGGAGTCAGGTGAGGAGGAGGACAAGGTCGAGGCAGAGGAGGCGAAGAGAGGCCTGAGTATTTGTGTGAAGAGGGACGCCAGCGGGGCCGGGTCTGTGCTCTTACAATAAGCAGATCCAAGCCGCTGCGGCGTCCCAAAGTAAGCGGAGGAAATGGCTTGGGGAAGCCAGTTCCTCCGACATGGCAGGACGTGTCGCTGGGTGTGCACGTCACGTGAAGGGCCGTCCTCTGCGGAGGCCGAGGAAAACCCCGCAGCGTGGGAGTTGGACACAACGCCTGAGCCCACGGGTGGTTCCATGGCAGGGACCGCCGACTTACCGCACGAGGAAGCTGAACGGGGGAGCAACAGAGGGCCAATTGGAGCGGAGAACGTTGGCCCAGCTGAAAGGACAAGCCAAGGGGCTGCGTCAGGGCAATGTCCCCGCCCCTTGTTTTTCTGTTTTCTTTACAGGCTCGGGCCCTACCCTGCAATGTGTCGGCTTGGCGCCGAGGCGCCTTCGCCCTCGGAATGGTCCGCTGGTACCGGGAGGTCCCAGCTAGCGGGGGAGTACTGTGGCAGGTGGCTGGGTGTGGTCACTAATCAGCCACCTACTTAAGGAGCTGCCGCCCTGCAATCAAGGCTGGAGTCGGGTGAGGAGGAGGACAAGGTCGAGGCAGAGGAGGCGAAGAGAGGCCTGAGTATTTGTGTGAAGAGGACTGTGTTTGTGGACTTTGGGGAGCTGGGGGTTTGGTGGCGGTGCACTTGATTTTGGTATAGCATTGTGTAAATAAACGTGGGTGATGATTAAAACGGTGTCCGTCTGTGTGTGTCCGGGCCGCTATACTTCACAAGATCTAGACCTTCTCTAACCGGAAGCCTTGGATAAACAGATGGGTTAGACTCTGCTGAAAGCCCGAAACTTGACTTTCAGATCTGGCGACACTAACAGCTATAGGACATCCAGGGCCAAACTGAAAAAGGGCATCAGGAGAGTCAAAAAGAAGTGCAAATTGAGGATCATTTAAAAAACTCCAGCCCCAGATGTATGTGGCAAGGCATCCAAACCATCACAGAATACAGGAAGGTAAATACAACCTCAACAACAAGTAATGTGATGAGTAAAACAACTTCTATGCTTGTTTTGATCAGGACAATAAGACACTTGCAACCAAAATTGCCCATCAGGAAGCAAACACATTCCCATCCATATAAATGTGGCTGAGGTCGAGTGTATTTCCAGCTTCAAATTCCTGGACTTCCACATCTCTGAGGATCATTCTTGGACAACAAACATTTCCAGTTTGGTTAAAAAAGCACAATGGTGACTATATTTTATGTGAAGACTAAAGAGATTCTGTTGAACTTTTACTGCTGCACTGTCAAGAGCATATTGACAAACTGCATTACGGTGTGGTATGGCAACTGCTCCGTAGATGATAGGAATGCCCTGCAATGGGTGGTGAAAACTGACCAGCACATCATCAACATACTACTATCAACTATCACTGACCTACAGCATACACAGTTTTTAATGGGCTTGCAGCATCATCAAGGATGCCTTACACCCCAACCATGGACTGCTTACCCTCCTCCCATCAGGGAAGCGCTACAGGAGCCTTCAGTCCTGCCCCACCATGCTCAGAAACAAATTCTTTCATAACACCATCATGATTCTGAACTCTCAATACCACTTTCCAATCAACAGCTGACCTTTCTAAATATCAATAACTTCTGACTGTACTCAATGTATATTTTCACCTGTTTACATATACCTATTTTGTACATAAAATGTTTTTATGCATCTATATATATTTATATCATGTACTGTATCTGTACTTAATGATATGTATTTATATTTATATGCTCTCCCTTAGATATATGACTACCTGTACATTCAAATTATATATACAGTGATCCCTCGCTATATCACGCTTCGACTTTCGCAGCTTCACTCTATCACGATTTTTTTCTCATACACGCTTACGTCACTACGCATGCGCTTTCTGAGAACTTTTATCTAAGCCTCACGATGACTCCTAAACGTGCTGATTTTTCTAAGCCTTCTGACAATAAAACTAAGCGCCGGAGGAAGATGCTTACTATCCAGGAGAAGGTGAAACTCTTGGATATGATTAAAGATGGCAATACCCTACAAAAGCCTCCTCACGCATATGAAAAGACAGCGCCAGCAACTGCATATCAAGATGTTCTTCAGCCGCGCACCCAGACACCCACTGCCTAGTACTTCTTCACTGAAGACAACAACGCACCTGCTGAAGATACTGCACCACCTCTGAAGACTCTCCTACTGAGGTCGTGCCTTCATAGGTTAGTGGTTGTGTGCAATTAAATGTATAGTACAATAATCTACTAAAAAAAAGTGTTCGGGATTGTCCTTCCGTCCCGTGAGTGCAAAGCGTAGCGGTATTCTGCTTATTACAGACTTACTACTTGCGGCTTGACGTGCGAAGCGACGCGATGTGAGCAGAGTTCTGGTGCTGTCATCGTTCCCTTGCTTTTGTGCGCGATGTGCTGGAAAAATAGACAAAATTATGTCTCTGGAAATAATTAATTTTGATAGAGTACAAATGCCTCACCGCGTAATAAATATCAGGGGAGATGGTGCTTGCTTATTCTCATCTATAGCTTATTTAGTGCCTGAAACTCCGTCTTTAGCGGTACAGATTCGGGCTGACATTGTACGACTTTGGACAGGCACTTGAGGGGATAAAAAAAAAGAGATGTTATGAATGGGCACTTTGATGTTCTCATTCCCTACACTTACATGCCTGATGTACACATGGAGCGCACAAAAATTGAGGATAAAAGTTGGTCACCTTAAAAGGCGAGTGCGCCTAGTAATATGATATTTGTAACATCTAATATGTCTTATTGTCTCTTATTTTGTCTAATATATTGGGTAATACGAGTGTAATGGTGACTTAAGGGTGTTATTGCATGTCTAGAGGGCTCTAATAATGTTTAAAAACGTATTTAGAAGGTCGTAAACAGGTTTTCTATACTCTAACTGTGAAAATATTCGATTTATAAATAAAGAATCCTACTTCGCGAAAATTCATTTATCACGGTAGAGTCTGGAACAGATTAACCGTGATAAACGAGGGTTCACTGTATATATATGTGTGTGTGTGTGTGTGTGTATATATTGTGAACTGGGACCCGGACACAGGCAGACGGACATCGTATGTTCACCCACAAACACTGTTTATTTACAATATATTTACAATTTGTTTCAGTGCACTTCCCAGTGCCTCCAGCACCGTTCCCCCAAATGTCCAGGCCTCACAGTCTCTGTGCCTCTCTCTTGGCCGCCTCCCGTCCTCTTCTCCAGCTCTGTCCTCTTCCACCTGACATCCACCAATGACTGGAGGGAGGCGGCCCCTTAAATAGGAACCTCCAGCTGCTTCCCGGCATTCCTCCGTAGCCACACCCCAGTGTGGCGGAAGTGCCGGCTGCGCACCCGTAAGCCGTCCGAGTGTTCCCTGTCGTCTTCCCCCCAGCACTTCCTAGTGTGGCGGAAGTGCTGGGCTCCCGGGATATTCAGGCACTGGGGCGCCGCATGGCGGTGGCCACGGGTCCCTACAGGGCTGGGCCCCCAACATAACCAGGGCGGACGCCCTCGCGTCTGGAGGAGGCATAAGCCCTCATCCGGTCCTCCTGCGCCCCGCCAGGCTCCAGCCCCGCCGGTACCACTATATATATATATATATATATATATACTGTAAAAAAATCTGACTCGACACACTTACAAAGGTTTGGGACAGCCACCCATATATTATCTCTGGCTGCAAAAGGGTTTGAAAGGAACAGAGATGTTCACAAGACTGAGTCCAAAACAGAACTGAAGTTGAGTTGCAAAGATGTTGATTTTAAATAGTCAGCCGTCTTCTGATGTCTGTTAAGGCTCCAGAACCGGAAGTCATGTCAGTCGAGGCACCAGAACTGGAAGTGACGTCAGGGAAGGCACCGGAACTGGGGTCGGTCAATTTGTATGTAAGTTGGAACAGGTACATTATTTCAATAAATGCTATTGTTGAACGACTGTAACCAAGTGCTTTGCCAATGAATGATGGAGTTTCACGTCCCTCTGACCTTTTTATTATTTCTACTTCATTTTCAATAGTGATGGTTTTTCTCTTCTTTACTATATTACCAGGACTTGCATCAGATTTGTGTTTCAGAGACATTCTTGAAGGTTGAAGACTAAAGGTTAAGATGAGCTCTTCCTGCTCTATCACAGCACAAAGTCAACAAGTCTGATGTACTGACAAGAGACAACTTCCTGCTATGTACGTAACAGTACAAGCAGGCTTGCTATTGAGAATGAATAAGGCATCAACGGGCGGTTCATCACCAGCCCACCTCACAGTCACCTCCACTACAGTACGCTGCCTGGAGCGTCCGCCCACCGAGAACGAACACAGTGCGGCCAAAGGCGTGTAGTGAATCGCCCAACCCCAATTCAAAAGGCAGCCATCCAAGGCACACTACAATGCTACCTCCGCCGCCCCATTCACCCACAATGGCCTCCGTTCAGCCACAACCAGGTCAGCGCTTGCAGCATTACCAGCCGTGTGTGCTGGGCGAGCAGTGAAACGCCCCCCTCTGCTCCATCCAGCCTGCGTCCAGTCAGGAGCAGTAGCTGCAGTGGCGTAGTGGGCGGGCAACAAACCATCATCCTGGTTCGGGTCACTGCTTGCTATCACACCCGTAGATGAAAAATTGAGATTACAGTCAAGAAGTGAACAAAGTATAGAGAAAGCGTTCTTTAGTATTGGATCCAGACATGCTGGCGTGTGTAATACAATCACAAGAAGAAAAGAAAGAACTTTTTTGGATGCAAAACATAATATGGTGATTAGAATAAGCAATGTTTATTACTGTGTCCATAGGACGTATACTATATTATCATACATACATACAGCTTTATGCTTAATCATTATAAGCATTGATGTTGTTACTTGCAGCTGGCCTGCTTTTTCTGCTTACAGGTATACGGAGTGTTATGATGTTCAGTGTTTGTGTACATCATTAAAGCTGCTATACACAATCTCAAGTTTTCTACCAGTAATGATGTTAAGCCACTTTAATTGCTTATATCTGTATTATTTGTTTGTTTTCTTATCATCATCCTGAAATGTATTGCTGTATGCCTACAGTACATTTCAGACGTAACCAATGATCTACCATTTCATATTAGAAAATATGTAGATTTATTTAATGTGACAATCAGTCATCCACACGTTTTTGATTAATCAGGTTATGTCATTTGCATCCTCGTGTAGATGTGATAAGGAATCTCTAACCATGTCCCTGTTTACAGAATAAAAGCAGCCTGCTGTTTTTTTTTCCCTCCTGCTTTTTAGTTCAGCATGGAGCCTATTTTCTTATCAGCTACTCAAGCTTCACTTTCTTCTCATAATCTGGCAGCAGGATCACTTGAAGGTGATCATACTAAGATGGTGGGGCTGTAGCAGGTGGTAAGCATCTTTTATCTGGGTGTAGCAGTAATCCAGAGTATTAGCACCCATTTTCAGCCTGGTGACATAATGATGGTAATTAGAATAAACATTCATTAAATCTACTTTATTGAACGCTCCCACAACAATAAATAATCCCTCAGGATGTAAATATTCAAACTGCGTAATAACAAAGATTGTAATCACATTTTTGGTATTGGCTTGTGGAAGAACATAAGCAACTAGAAAAACACACAGGACTTTTGACATTTGATCATTATATTTCAGATCAGGTGAACAGTTTTTAAAGATGATTTAAACAATTGTGCACCACATATTATTTACCAAGAAACACATACCACCTTATCTTCTTTTACCTGATGGATCACTCTGATCCACGCAAAGAACAAAAAAAGCCATCTCACTGTATTTCAACATCTGGGGCCTCATGTATAAACGGTGCGTACACTCAGAAATATTGCATACTTCCATTTCCATGCTCACATTGCGATGTATAAAAACTAAACTTGGCGTAAAGCCATGCACGTTCTCAGGCTAGCTCAAACCATTGCGTACGCAAGTTCTCTACTCGGTTTTGCAAACTGGCGGCACCCAGTATCAAAGCAGTGCTTTTGTTCAAGTGTGGTTTCCCTTTCTTTTTTAGATCCACATCCCTGACACAGCTTTTTCAAATACGCTGAAATTAACCGCATATTGTTTATTAGTTTAAGGCATGATTGTAATTAACCTATAACAATGGTCCACAGAATGACCAAACTATTCCAAATACCATAACTGCTTTAGTATTGTTACTCTCAAGTATTTATCCCACTGTATCTGAGTGTGGAATCACAGCTCTACAGCAGCTGATCGGAAAGAGAATTATCAGGATACAGCATCAAGCACACGCTGCCTCAGCCATGCGCACTGTTTATTGAACTGCTCTCATCCTCAAACGCTTCAGAGCCTTTCCTGGACAGACCTCACGGTTCAGAAACAGTTTCAACCCAAGAACTATAAACGCACTCAATCAGTCCGTCAAGTGCTCTATGTAGAACTGTTTGTACTTATAAGTACAGTAGCCTCATTGTAAACTTGGGATACAGTTATAATATTCCACAACCTGAACCACTTTATAAAGCACCTATTTACATATGATGATGATAACATTTTTAAGATGAAATGCAGCAAAAATATGTTTATTACATTATATGGATAAAATGTTAACATTATTTAAATAATCTATATTGTTAACAATTAAACATGTGAGGACACAGTGTTGCTGCGCTAGCATTGACCTGGGATTGTTCCTGCCTCGTGCTGTATTCTTGCTGGGACAGGCGCGACATTGGATGGATAGATGGATGGAATAATTAAACATGTATTACGAAGATATTTCAATGTTCCTTAAAGGTTTTGAAGAATCTGCATTCTAAGCTTACAGATGGCTTGACATCTATTACAGAGCTGATTGTGTGGCGATTGGTTACTTGGAGAAAGAAAAGGAAGGACAGGAATTGGGGGTTAGTATGTTTGAAAGAGACAGTACTGCTGCAATAAATAATTTCATCGAAGGTCGTGCATGGCGCAGCAAGCATCTTGCAGGGAGGCAGGAACAATCTCTGAACGAGGCGCCAGCTCATTACTATCACTGTGCCACTGTGTTCCCATGTTTAGTAACATGCTCCTATCATAACTCCTATCATTGTGAATATGATAACAAGTATACATCTCAGTATTTTAATTATTCAGAGAGCTCCAATATCACGTATGTAATGGATTCTGTGTCCTGTCGGAGGAAGAGAAAGACTGTTTAAGAATCACACAGTGATTCACACACAGAGCACATAGAAGAACAAATACAATACAAAGCATTCAACATGCTACTTTAGTTACGATGGTATTTGAGAAACTAGTAAATTAAAGTTTATGATGTTCTACTTTAATGACAAAATAAACTACGTGATTAAAGTGGAAATTTTGAGGTTAAAGTTTCGTGCTTTTTTTCCCCACTGTGTGCCTATTTTTTTTTCTTTTCTCTGTACCCTAATAAGCTTTCATATGACACTCAGATGGTGTCTATGACTCTCCTTTTCTTAGCGACTTTGATAGCTGACAAGTTCTTTTTTATTTCGGGCACTGTGCGACTTTGTGAACTTGAGCTTTCGAGTTTCTCTGACACTCTATGTTACTCAATCAACTTCCTTTTGTTGTTTATACCACTGTTTAAACCAACAAATAGTACGTTTTTCCTTGCCTCCACTTGGTATTCGCTGAAATTCTTCTATTTTCTCCATGCTTTTGCCATTGTCTTTTCACAGAATGCCGAGCTTAAGGGCTATTTATATTAATTTGCATATTCAAACAGGTGTAATTCTGGGAGGAGTTGAGAAGGGCGGCAGGCGCATGCACGTGGAAGTTGAGGTACATACAGATTTATGCATCTGGATTTTTTTGTGCATATGCACAGAACACCATCTCTTCGTCATCATATCCTAGCATTCTTTGACCAGTCGCTCCAAATTGACTCTTGCTGCTTGTATTGGCTGTATATAGCTGATGGCAGTGGTTCATTTTTTATAAGAGCAAGAATATACTTCCTCCAGTGTTTATATGGGTTTGTTAATCATTAGGAATAATCCGCACAAATGATTAAAAAAAAACAAACTTACATACAAAAAATCTAGACGTCTATGATGAGAAACATGCAATGCAGGTCAGGTTGGAGAGCATGCACTGATAAAGTGCAATGCCACAACCACCACATGACAAAAGAGCCCGGGATCCTGGTTGGCAACTCCCTAGCCGGACGCATGGTCCAGTCACACCCTCTGGAAATGATAATCTCTCTGCCGCAGGCAAGTGTTATGTAGGCATCCCTTTGGCCTGGTACAGCCACTCAGGTCCTCAACAATGAGGATCCTGTGAGCCAGATCACCCTCAGGGAATCTACTTGCATGGCAGTAGTGCTGCAACTAATGCTGTCTCACAGCGCAGGTAATATGCCTTACTCAGGACTCCAGGCCCAACCGCTCGTTCGATACAAGGTCAAACCGGCAGTACTCAAGGATTTAAAGAAAACTGCAATCCTTTTTAATGTGAAATAATGAAATAAATATATATCTCTGCTGTTTTATATAAAGTTCTGAAATCAGATTTTGGACTGGTGGAACTGTTCTCTCACTATTCCCCCACCCCATTTTACTCTGCCCCACACTGGACAACAGATAACTGAAATTTAAGTTCCCAGCAAAAAAAATTCATTTCTGATGTGATTCAACTGTCAAGTCTAGTCAAGTCTATGAAATAAGATGGTATTTCTAACATAAATGAAGCATCACTGCTTTGGCTTGAAATGCAAAACATGGGATTCAACAACAGACTGTCACTTCTTTTCAAATAAACAAGCACCAGGGAAAGTAAGAAAAAAAGTTATATGCTCTCCACAAATAAAAAGGCATTCCTTGGTGTGCTTCAAATGTCAGTGAAATAAGACAGCATCCATGCTTTGGCTCAAAATGCAAAACATGCAACACGACAACAGGCTGGCACCTCCATACAAATAAAAGCAGCACAATTGAGACACTTGGCTTTAACTGGTAACAGCCCATAAAAGCCTTATAAATAAAGAAGCACCACAGATGAACTTCTGGTACAAAAGCAAAAGGCCATACAAGAGCAATTCGGTAAAAAAAGAAGTAGTAAAATCAACATACGTGATGAATACTGTCATGGATGGACTGCTTGTGTTGTACAGGCATGGAAGGTTTGAGTCTATCTCCTCCAACAGTCACCGTTTTTTGTAGAAATCTAAGAAACGTTGTTCTGAAATTAAAGAAATTGCTAGAAAAAGAGTTCTTTGCAAACAAAGAACACTGCTGCTCTCACGACTTCGTACTTCAATATGGAGATACATCAATGTGTAAATACACCATCTGATTTGCTGAATTTTGAAAAAAATCTAATTGTCAGAAATTATCACCATATTCAAATACGATTAAGATTGCTGCCAAAAAAAGGGAAGGGAATTCCTGAACATGGTGATTTCCAGGGATGGGTGAGTCGCATATGGAATAGTGAGGCATATTATCAGAAAGCTTTGGATGCTTACTTTTGCTGAGGCTTTCTCCATGTCTCCAGCCAATCTGAATCTGAGAAAGACATTTATCAATAAAACAAAGCCATATTGGTAACCAACTTATTATAATAACTGACCAAGCACCTATACCAAAAATATCATTCTAAATTCATAGTCAGAGAAAAGAACCATAGTCTTGCACTACCCAAAAATGTCTCACACATACAGTTTGATTTTTTGGTGGAATCCATAATCTTAGAAAACACAGGAGTGCCTGATACTGACTTTTATACAGATTGTCCTTTGACACCGTGTGTTGCGGATCATCGGTCATCCAAACATCAAAACTCATGGGCAATTGCTAACTAAACAACCACAAAATGGCAATACCCAAACAATCTGAAAATATTTTATCACCTTCAAAAAAAAGGTTAAACATGACCTAAAGTGTCTGGATGCAGTCCAAAAAACCTTTTATGGGAGTCTGGTACATCAAAATAATGCTAAGAAATATAAAAATAAAATTTTGAACAAAGGCAAATCATAACATTTTTAAGTTAGCTAAAAAATGAAAAAATGGGTTTGGTTAGTTTGTAATAAAAACATAGTCAAAGGCTCAAATCCTGTGATATACAAACTCATAATCCCCACAGCACCCTCTTCAGTTCTTATAAAGCTGTGGTATCAACAGGCTGCTATGCAAATAAAGAGAAATGGCAGCTCTGTTTTAATTTGTGCAATATTTCTCTCTGAATGGCACGATAACACCTTATCTTAGCCTCAGTTAAAGCTGTTTCATAACTTACAGGAATTGCCTTGAGTGGAGAAAAAGGAATCCTTACCGAATTTTATTTGTTTTAGTTCAAATGAAATGGGAGAGTGTTTCTAATTATTTCAAGTTATGGTATCAAAGGTTTAAAATGTGTTCACAGAATTCAATTACACAATATGCCACACTTTCCTAGGTGTATCAAATGCAATTTTCACTTACATCCTCTTCTTGTATTCTTATCAAATTATGAGGCTTAACTGTTTGCATGTCACCTCCGCAAACTGATGAATTGTGCCACTCTAGTATCTTCACCATCTTTTTCCTGGGGAAATGATAAAAATATCTTCTGCTTTATATATACTGTAGCAACATGAGTGCCTCTTCATTTGTCATACTCATTTGTTAATATATGGGTTAGGCACCCCTGGCATCTCTTTAGTCAACTGCTCTCTAGTATCCTGGAGAAGCATTGCATGCCTCTGCTCAGGCTGCAGTATCTGTGCTTTTGACTGGTGCCCTGACTGAGGCTAGCTATATACATACAAAGCTACCTGCATTATGACACTGGCATGTCTGGTCACTCAATAGCTAACATTATGAGTATAAATATATCCCTCTTTCTCTCTCTGTCTAAAAAAGGTTCTCCTTTGGGATTTTCCCTGCCTATACTATCCTAGTGGCACAAATCAGTGATGCCCACTAATACATAGAAGTAACATTTAAGTTAGTATTCAATCAACCTGTTGCCACAGTTTGACTTCTCTGTAGGCTTAGTTGCTATGTAACACCTGACTTATGTTTTCTGATTGCTACAAGTATCAAAGAAAATACTGTAGATTGGAATAGAGCATTTCATTGTCACATTCTGCTTCTTTGCATTTTGGATTTGTGATATGGAGTTCTTTTTTGTTTCATTAGTCTTGTAAACCTTTGCTTTGAACCTACAGTATATTTTAAAGAAACCTTAGAGATATTAACTCTTATTTGAGCATAATAATCATAACAAATATATTACTTAGGTATTAGTGTACCAATCCCTTAAATTCTGGCAATAATTGTGTCTACACAGTTCAAGGAATTTGATCTAAACATAATTTGTTATGTAGAGATCAGGGGCCTCATGCATAACGCCATGCATAGAATTCACACTATAACATGGCATAAGGACAAAACCATAAATATGTGTACGCACAAAAAAATCCAGATGCATAAATCTGTGCGAATACCATCTTCCACGTTCTTCCGCTACATAAATCCAGGTCAGCGTGAAAAGCAACGCACTTGCACGCGCCCGCTGTCCCGCCCCATCTCCACCCAGAATTAAGCATCTTTGAATATGTAAATCAATATAAATAGCCTTTAAGCTCAGCGTTCTGTTAAAAGGCAATGGAAAAATCACGGGGGGAAATAGAAGAATTTCGGCAAATACCAAGTGGAGGCAAGTAAAAACTTACTAATTCTTGGTTTAAACAGTGCTATAAACAACAAAAGGAAGTTGATTGAGTGACATAGAGCATCGAAGAAACTCAAAAGCTCAAGTTGACAAAGTCGCACAGTGCCCGAAATAAAAAAGGAAGTTGTCAGATATCAAAGTCGCCATGAAAGGGCAAGTCGTAGCCAACCGTCTGAGTGTCATATGAAAGCTTATTAGGGTACAGAGAAAAAAAAGGCACACAGTGGGGAAAAAAGCACAAAATGTCAACTTTAATTTAGAAATTTCCACTTTAATCACGTCGTTTATTTTGTCATTAATGTAGAACATCATAAACTTCATCTTAAAATCATTTAATTTACTAGTTTCTCAAATGCCATCGTAACTAGAGTACCACGTTAAATGCCTTGTTTTGTATTTGATCTTCTATGTGCTCTATGTGTGCGAATCACTTTGTGCTTTTTAAACAGGCTTTCTCTTCCTCCGACAGGACACAGAATCCATTACATTTGTGATATTACAGCTCTCTGAATAATTAAAATACTGAGATGTATATGTGATATCATTTTCATGATGATAGGAGTTAAAGTATGTTATTAAACATGGGAACACGGTGGCACAGTGATTGTTCATGCCTCACTCAAGATGCTTGCTGCGCTGTGCGTGACCTTCAATGAAATTATTTATTGCAGCAGTACTGTCAAAAGTACTAACCCCCAATTCCTGTCCTTACTTTTCTTTCTCCAAATATCCAATCGCCACACACTAAGCTCTGTAATAGACGTTAAACCATCTGTAAGCTTAGAACGCCAATTCTTCAAAACTTTTAAGGAACATAGAATAATTAAACATGTACTACAAAGATATTTCAATCCTTCCAGTGTCGCGCCAGCCCCAGCAAGCATACAGAACGAGGCAGGAACAATCCGTGAACAAAGCGCCAGCTCCTGGCTATCGCAGCGACACTGTGTCCTCATATGTTTGATTATTAACAATATAGATTATTTAAATGAAGTTAAAGTTTTATCTGTATAATATAATAAACATATTTTGCTGCATTTCATCTTAAAAATGATGTCATCATATGTAAATACGCGCTTTATAAAGTGGCACAGGTTGTGCAATATTATAACTGTATTGCAAGTTTACAGTGAGGTGATTGTACTAATAAGTACAAACAGTTCTACAAGAAAAATTGATGGACTGATAGAGTGTATTTATAGTTCTTTGGATGAAGCTGTTTCTGAACCGCAAAGTCAGTACAGGAAAGGCTCTGAAGTGTTTGTCTTTTGAGAGCAGTTCAAATAGGCAGCATGGCTGAAGCAGCGTGTGGTTGATGCTGTATACTGATAATTCTCTTTCCGATCAGCTGCTGTAGATCTGTGATTCCACTCTCAGATGCAGTGATATTAATTCTCCAATTGGTGCAGTTAGAGTAATATGGAAAAAGATGATCTGCTGTGGCAACCCCTAACGGGAGTAGCTAAAAGGAGAAGAAAGTGCAGTGAGAGTAACAACGCTAGAGCAGCTATGGTATTTGGAATACTTTGGCTATTCCCAGGACAATTATATTGTTACAGGTTAATTACAATCAGATGACTTAATCTAATAAACAATATACAGTTAATTTCAGTGTATTTATAAAGCCGCGTCAGGGATATGGATCAAAAAAGAAAGGGTAACCACACAGGAACAGGAGCACTGCTTTGATGCTGGGTACCGCCAGTTTGCAAAACTGAGCAGAGAACTTGTGTACGCCAGGGTTGGAGCTACCGTTAAAATGTGTGTGGCTTTACACCAAGTTTAGGTTTTATACATCGCGATTTGAGCGTGGAAACGTTTATACGCAATATTTTTGTGCGTACGCGCCATTTATACATGAGGCCCCAGGAGATCACAACAATATATAGTAAATTCAGGCAGTAATCTTAAGTCAAGAGTGAAAAAGCAAACAATGATATTCAGCTGTCATATTTTTATAATTCAGGAGTTCTTCCTTAAATTATGAAGTTTTATTATCTATTATTTGTTAGGAAATATAATGTTAATCAATTACTGTGTAAAGCTGAATGTGAATGGAGAAAAACTAAAATGATAGACCAGTATGAAATGCTGAAGGCACAAAAAAATGAAAATAACATCACAGTCCACCTTGAGAAACAGTCCTGTTTTTCTAAAATTATAAATGATAATGATGGTAATTCAGGAGTTGTATTCTCAACTATTGTCTTCTAAACCCAGCTCACTCAGTGGAATGCCTACTAAAAACTACTAGTGAGTGTTGTGAGGCTTTTGCTAAATTTTAAGTACAAAATAAATCATATTATAAATAATATCGTACATCCCCCCAAAGTTAATCAGATTGAATCCAAGCATTCCCTTTTAAATTAGTTAAATTCTTTCACTGAACAGATCTACCTGAACAACATATAATGATTTCTCAACGGAAACCCTTCACCTGAGTCCTTGACTCAATAGCAACAACCTTTTTCAAGCAAGTCTCTGATGTGCTAATTGACAGTGTACTTGAATTAGTGCACTCATCATTAGATACAGGGGTCTTCCCTGACTGACTTAAGACTGCAGTTTTTAAACCCCTGCTCAATAAAAATAATCTCCTCTCCTCTGTTTTTGACAACTTTAGACTCATTTGTAACCTGCCTTTCTTAAGTAAAATTCTAGAAAAGGCAGTAATTAAGCAGCTAAATGACTACTTGATTCAACAGTCTTTTCTTGACAAGTTTCAGTTGAGTTTTAGAACAAATCACAGTGCAGAAACTGCCCTGGTTAAAGTAGTAAATGATTTGCAGGTTAATGCTGTTTATCTCTTCTTGCTCTCTTTAACTTGAGTGCAGCATTTGACATTATACACCACAGTATTCTTATACTGTAAATCCCCTTAGACAATGGGTGGGGCTCTCTGGCAGCAACTTAAATTGGAATCAGTCTTATTTACCACTTAGAAAATTCTTAGTTGTGGTGATTGTACTTCAGAGACCAATGATATTGGGAATTATTCTGGGTCCACGTTTTTTTTTCAATCTACATGCTTCCATTAGGCCAGATTATCTTGAAGCACAAGGTAAGCTACCATAACTATTCAAATGAAACAGAGCTTGATTTATCGATAGTGCCTGATGGCCCTGATGTTATTGGCTCCCTGATCCAATGTCGTAGCAGTATATTCAATTATAGAAACTTTCTCAAACTACATAAGCTGGAAACAGAAATCTTAGTGATTGGCAAACATGGAAATAGCGAAGGCATTAGAAATAAACTTGAACTCTTAAATAATTTAAGGATAAATATTAACTCTGACCTAAACTTTAAATTGCATATGAACCAGATTACAAGGTCTACATTTTTTCACTTAAGGAATATAGCCAAAGTTAGACCTCTTATAACTTTAAAGATGCTGAAAAATTAGTTCACACTTTTGTTTTAAGTCAACTAGATTACTGTAATGCATTCCTAGCAGGACTGCCTAAGAATGACATTAATTGGTTACAATTAGTGCAGAATACAGCATCTAGAATCTTAACTAGGAAAAGAAAATGTGATCACAATTCACCAGTTTTATCATTGTTACATTGGTTTACATCTCATTCAGAAGTGATGTTAAAATACTACTAGTTTAAAAGCCTTAAATAATCTTGCTCCGTCCTATATTCTGGAATGCCTATGTCCCTACACTCTAAGTCATAACCTTAGATCTTTGAATGGAGGTCTGCTTATAATTTGAAGTGGTGAGGTGGCCTTTTGCTGTTATGCACCCAAAATCATGAATACTTTACTGACAGAAATTTGTCAGGCTAGTACTGTGTAATATTTTACAAAACTGCTAAAATCCCTTTATTTCTTTTTTTAATCATTTTATTGATTTTATTAAAATCAAATAATATTCCATACAAGCAAGTCAAGTTTAATAAAACAAGTTTGAATAAAATCAATTCCCACCCATGAGAAGGAGAGTTAGTAAAATAAGTAAATAGATAAATTAATAAATGAATAAAAATAAATTCAATAAGAAAGAGGGGAGGGAATCTGCTTGTTCAATTTGAATGCTTATTCTAAAATTTTATTGATTAGATCCTGCCAGGTTTTGAAAAAGTTTTGTACAGGTCATCTAAGTGAGAATTAGATTTTTTCCAATTTCAAACAGTATATACTGTAACATCAGTTGACTTAAAACAGGAGAGTTACGATTCTTCCGGTTGAGCAAGAGAAGTCTATGTGCCAAAAGTGTAATAAAGGCAACTACAGTTTGTTTGTCCTTCTCCACCTTAAGCCCATCTGGGAGTACATCAAACACAGATGTCAATGGATTAGGAGGGATTGTGACCCCCAAGGCTGCTTGATAGGCAATTAAAGATTTTGGTCCAGAATGATGTTAATTTGGTGCAGGCCAAAAACATATGGCCCAGTGAGGCTGGAACTTGATCACAATGTTCACATGTTGATTCTTACCCTGGAAACATTTTGGACATTTTTAAATGAGACAGAAGTGCTCAATATATAATTTTAAGTTGAATAATTTTATGCTTTGCGCATATGGAGCTTGAGTGAATTCTGTGCATTGCTACCTTCCACTCCTTTTCTGAGATGTTAAGTGAGACATCCCATTATTTTAATATGGCTTTTCATAGCTATATTTTAGCTGTATTCCTGATAGACTGAATGGGCATAGAATTATATTCTTAAGGGATCAATAGTCTTATTAAACTTTACTATTCTCTGCTATCTTTTCCAGTTCTTCTGTGGCAGCGATATGTACCACAACCACCTGATCAAGGCACCATTCAGCAGTGCAGGGGGCACGGATGGATTGAAGGCAGGTGTCCCAGCCGTCTACAAAAACATCATCAAATACTATCATGTGAAGACTGAAAAAAAGAGGGCTGATTTAAGAACATTTATGTTATGTAGAATGTCCAGTGGGGGTTAGGCACTGTTTTTGGCATTTGAACCCCTGCAGATTGTTTTTTTTTTCTCCAGCCAAACTGTTTTTCTGTCCTCCAATCCATCTGACCTTAGCTTTTTATTTGTTACTTATTTTTAATATTATTTGTTTTTTATTATACTTGGCTTTCTTTTTGTTGTCTTGTAAAGCACATTGAGCTACGCTGTTTGTTTGAAAATGAGCTATATAAATGAATGTTGTTCTTGTTGTTCAGTCACGTCTTTTCTTAATCCTTTGCTTAAAAAAGCTGAAGAAAAGCCAATTTTATTCTTACCTGTTAACCACTGGAAAAACTACAAAACTAATGGATTTAGTTTTTAGGAAGTCCTGCTAGTTTTTATATGTGACCAAGTTTAATCAATTATTGCCCTAAAAATAGTCTAACCACTATACAATAATAAAAAAAGACATTCTCTGTAATGATAATAAGACACCATAGTGAACCCTGCATTAAAAATATAGCACAGAAGTTTCTTCTACTAAATAACTATAATATGCTGAGCATCAATATTTAGCATTAATATTTATAAAATGTAAAAAACAAAAAGTTGAACATTGCATATACTACCACTTAATTCAATAATTAATAAGAATATTACCAGAATGCAAATTTTAGTCTTCACTTAGTAGCATAATTTTCAATGGAGATTCACCACAGAATCAGGATATAGATTAACAGTTGTACGATGTTCAGTACAAACAATGTGACATATATTTAGTTAAGCTGACCTAACAATCTGTTAAGCATTTTGTTTTTATTGCCAAGGCAGAATTTGAAGGGTTAATAATGAAATAAGAAGGTACTTCAGGTAATATAATGTGAAATTTGATCAGCAATTAAAAATCAACAAGCACTTGTACACATTTTATACAAAAAGCAAATCTTGTGAAAAAAATATTTATCAGAGGCCTGTATGACTCTTTGAATTATTAGAAAATTTTAAATGATGGAAAAGTTTTTAATGAGAATCTGGTTAACTACACTTACTGTATAAAGAAAAAGACCTTACAAACAGCAGCTGAACTTGAACACATTTATATAATTTTTACAATTACTGAGAAAATGTCAGATTAAATATTTGAAATATGTGTTAACCATAGCTGTTTGCAGTTTTTAAAATGTGAAACTATGCAAGAGGTAATAAGATCAACATGATATTAAATTTAAAATAATTTTTGCAGAATTTTAGTCACTGAGCATTTTAATGACTTTAGGCAGGAAGTGAAACATGACATACTCAGGAAATGGGGAAACATATAATGAGTCAAACCATTCTTTACTTTTCTTCTAGATTGTAGAAGACACTTTTAAATTAACTATTTTGGCACCTTACAATTACATGAATGACATGGCAGTAAAAATTCTCCACATTAACTAAGAAAGAGAAACCTTTTAGAATCAAAACATCAATAAATTATTTTCTGACACCAATTACATGTGTCAAGAGACAGAATTGCTCCCAAATTAAAGCTGAAACTGGGTAAAGATATCAAATGTGTTCTACAAGTGACAACTTTAAGTTTAAGATGAACAATCTAAAATCCCTACTGATACATGCAGTATTTCTTTAAAAATAAACATTCAAAGAGAATGATTGTAAAAGCATCTGTTAATGCTGCGGACCAATACAACACTAAATAAAATTAAAACAGTATGAAAATAAGTTGAAGATTGTCTTAATTGGACCTAGTCTGCCTTTACAAATGCAGTAATTTATGAATAATAAGATAATTTTGCTTGAAATTATATTGTTTTGCTCTCTTATCTGAAATTGTTTTCCATAGTGATGGGTTATATAGTTTGACCTTCTAGAACAATCACATGCCCCATTAAAGAACACTATATGATCAAACTCTTATTTCCTGTTGTGATAAAACAAAAACACAGAGACACAGAGTGTATTGGGGAGCCTTCCCATATACTGGCTGTAGGTTCCAGTTCAGTCAAACAGTCAAAAAACAAATCACACATTCAACAAAATAACACAAATTCTCCGAGATTTTATGGAGTTGATACAGGAAGTACAATTAACAGGGAGGAAGTGAATAGTGGGGTGCTGTAGAATGCAGTGGGTGGAGATGATGTCAGACGCAGAGGGACAGAACTGAGGTCAACTGAGGAGGAGAATGGAAGTGAGGTAATTCCATGGAGCCAGAAGAGAAGTCTTCTATATGGTCTGGATGGAGGTGGATACTGGAGCTTTTTATTTGGGTGTCTTTCTGTAGATGAAAGGAGAGAAGAGCATTAGCACCTCATTCCAGTTCCTCTTCTCTTGTTTTTTCACGGCCATCAAGCCTTTTGACTGTCCACTGATCACGCATGTGTGACACGACCACAGATGTCTAATCACGCATCCCACAGTGCTAATGAGGGAAATTTGCTAAACTGCATGCATGCACTCATGAAAAATTACTCCACCAATCACACCATCAACACCTCAGGGCGTCTCTTCCACATTAGCACATATCAATGCCTGCCCCAAGTCTGACAGCACTTTTATTTTAAAATTTCCACACTGCCACAGACCCCTAATGCATCTTACCACATAAATCTCCTCCAATGTAATATCTCCAGTCTATTTACATGGTGTTCCCCAAAGCCCTTTTAAGTTATCAAATAAATTGATCCAAATTTTCACTCCTGTCTTTGAATTGCCTTAGTCAATGTGATACCCCATTCCTTCCCTAATTTAATTAACCAATAAAATCAAATAACTCTGAATATACATTACCAGCTCAACACAAGATATACTGTAGTTCAAATGGTGTTGCTCTTAAAAGTATAAAGTTTGCACAATACAACTGGTCCTGAACATTACTATCTTTTTGTTAATGTTTAGTTATTATTAAAATGAATGTTGTTTCCTTCATAAATTTCACCGGTTCCCTTTTCCTCCAGCTGGCAAATTTGTATTTTTGTCAAAGGATGTGAAACATTTTTACATTACTCCACTTTGGCCTGCCTCTGCCGTACTTGGAATTCTACCACTGTGATTATTTCCTTTGTATACTATGGAACTAAATCTCCCCTCCTATGTTTCAGCCTTCCTGGTTCCGTACTGAAAAAATATGGTTGCTCCACACCAATTGTCTGTTGTTCCTTTGACCTCTCTAAAACTATAGTTTTACGTTTGAGTGCCAGAGGTGAGGTGTCTAGGCCCTAATCATGGTAAAGCAACAGAAGAAAGGGTTATAACCAGAAACTCACTGAACATAGAGTTCAGGTCAGGATAAATCAAATATTCATGATTTTTTGCACCATAAGATTAATACAGCTTAATAGCATTGTGAATAAAGAGCTGTGTGTGCACAAATAGTCAGTGAAACTTAAATGGGAAAGGAACAAGAGAAAAGAGAAAAAGCAAAGAGGCAGTCAAAACCATTAATTCAAAACTGTATGTCATAAATAAAAGCTACCTAAAATCAAAGTCAAAACACAAGATGCAAAAAAATGTTACTGATACAAGTAATTATTCCTAAAAAAAAAACTGAAAATTTCTTTTAACTGCTTTTGACCTAACTGGATTGTTTTTAACACAGAGGGCACCTTTTTTGTCAGAGTCATGTCTTTTACAATTTTTATGTAAACTGATAGCAGGAAAACCTGCAAATAAAGTGCTGAGATAGTAAAAAATTATGATAATCAATAAAGCAAAATGGTAACAACAACCAAAAGTCTGAATTAGCGTAAATTGCCATACATTCAGGGTGTTCAAAACAAATGTAATGATGTACTTCATTAGGTAGAAGTTCAGAATAAGCAAGAGTAGTTGCATTAGATAGTTGAAATATCAAATTGTGTGCCTCAATTTAAATGTTTACAGTCTCGAGTGTAATGAAACTTTGTGATTTCACACACTCTGGTAAATGTCCATAGAGGGTATGATCTATACTAATAAAAGGCAAAGCCCTCACTCACTGACTCACTCACTCACTGACTCACTCACTCACTGACTCATCACTAATTCTCCAACTTCCCGTGTGGGTGGAAGGCTAAAATTTGGCAGGTTCATTCCTTACAGCTTCCTTACAAAAGTTGGGCAGGTTTTATATCGAAATTCTACGCGTAATGGTCATAACTGGAAGCAGTTTTTCTCCATTTACTGTAATGGAGATGAGCTTCAACGCCGGGGCGGAGTTTCGTGTGACATCATCACGCCTCCCACGTAATCACGCAGTACATAGAAAACCAGGAAGACCTCAAAAAGCGCTGAAGAAAACATGCATTATATAATTGAGAAGGCAGCGAAACAATAAGAAGCGAGAGAGTGACATATACAACCATATTCATGAGTTCTGCTACTGAAACAAAGCACGATGTAAACCTACACTTTAAATTAAGTTCATAGACAGGCTGCCGCTGGCGTTTGTAATTTAGTGCCTGCCCATATAAGGCCGTCCGTCAGCGGCAATCCAATAGCAAACTGCCACGGGTAAATATTCACGGGTGAAGGACTGTGCTTATGGAGAGGAAGATGAGATGGTCAGGGTGGTGTTTGACACAAACTCAGCGAAACTGCGAGAGAAAGTTTTAAGTGCCAGGACTAAGGTAACATTAAATACAGCCATGGACATAGCACGAGATGGCACCAGCACAGCTGGGAACCTTCGATGCATGTACACCGAGTGGCTCACGTGAACTGACGCAGTGCACAGATAAAAGCAACAGTTCCAAAGAGCTGAACAAAACCGAATTACACAATTGAAAAGGCAGCAAAAATATGAAGCGTCTCATACATACAAGCATATTCATAAATCCAACTACTGCGGAAACAAAGCACACGTTGGAAAAGTCAATGTCCCGCTAAAGGAAGACAGTGTAAAAAACCCGTGCATGCAGTGTGTCAGGTCTCAGATAAAGAAGAAGACGAGCTGTTTATTGATGCAGTAAGAAACGAATCGATGAATGAAACCTGTCATCTTTACAACGATTGACAAACACGGAATGTAACTTGAACACAACACATCCTACAAATACGAACCTGATTGAAAGAAATAATGATAATCAAATCCTTGATGACAGCAACACTCAGTAACACTCACAAAACAAATACTGTATATTGACAGTCATGTTACGTTATTTTTAAAATGTTCCCTTTTCTTTTCTAGCTTTTTAACACACTACTTCTCCTGCTGATACGCGGGTATATATATATGTATATATATATAACCCGATCTACATACTCGAATAATGGATACTTTATTCGCCATCAGTGATTGTTTTGGTAAAGCCATACTCAGTGTATTCATTAGATGAACGGTAAAAAAGTAAGGGCAAGGGAGGATGACTTATTGAGGCATGCAGGCTGTAGTGCTGCGTCAACTCTATCTGAATTGCGCGATCACATTTGAAAAAATATATCTTTTCAAGTTCTATTTAGTCCATATGTGTCAAACATCCGCCCGGCGTAATTATATCCGCCCGAGATCATTTTATATACTGTATTATTGTTATTAAAGCCCGGTATATGAAGCGCTGGTAACACAATAAACTACAGATCCCATAATGCAGCGCTTCAGCTGCCTTGCCGAACAAGTTCCGCGTTAATCAAGTCTACCTTAAGATGCTGCAAGTTATTGTGAAGCTAGCTCACACGATGCTGAAGAGAAAAGTTGATTCTGAAAATAGAGCCTTTAAAACCGATGGGAGGCTGAGTATATGTTTACTGAACCCGTGTGTCTCATTTGTGGAGCTAATGTGGCTGTAATTACAGAATTTAATCTAAGACGGCACTATAAAACAAAACATCAGGGTAACCTGAAAGACCTGAATGCAATGCAGAAGATACAGAAAGCAGAAGAATTAAATAAGAATCTGACACTTCAGCGGACGTTTTACCGTGCACAATCACAAAGTGATTTCAATTTAGGCTGCTTTTATGGGAGACACAACCACTTGCCCCACTTTCCCTATTACCAAGTAATGTTAAACCAAGTCGTCACTACGGTGTTCCCAAATCGCACTTTGCTGATAAACTGAGCACACTGAGTTTGCACGGCGCTTTGGTGACTTTGAAGAACAAAAAGTCCGTCTACATGCGGCTCGAACCTTGTGCATGTTTGGTAGCACATATCTGTGTGAGAAGCTCTTCTCAGTGATAAAGACTAACAAAACAGCACACAGGAGTCGCCTCACTGATGAGCACCTGCAATCCATCCTGAGAATCTCCACAACACAGAACCTCACACCAAACAGAAACGAACCTGTTGCCAAAAAAAGATGCCAGGCGTCCAGCTCTAAAATGACATATGAGCAAAGACAACTGAATGATTTGATTTGTTATTGCTGAAAGGAACACATTTTATTTATATTTCTAGGTTTTGTTATGCAGCATGTTCATATTTGAATTTGTATAATTTTGACAGGATATATTTTTATGGAGAGCAAAATCTTTTGGGATATTTAAAATCTAAGTTTATTTTTATAAAATATAAAATTACATAAGAGTAAAGAAATTTGAATGTTTGTTCTTTTAATGTTTACTTTATTTCTAACTTGTATAATTTAGACAGGATATATTTTTATGGAGAGCAAAATATTATAAGTTGTTTAAGGTTTGAGTTGATTTATTCAGGAATAATATTCCTGTCTGTTTTTACCATTCCTACCAAAGATATTTCTGTCGACTAAATAAAAATTCCTTCTATTTAAAATTTAAATAGAACTTGAACAAATCTGATAGTTCATAATATCCACGCAGACTTGCACGTAAGAGCGGAGTTATCCATTTTAACAAGCAGCGTATTGCACTGATACTGAAATAGCTGTGTGTGTATATATGTAGATATGTATGTATATGTATATATATGTTTATATATGTGTGTGTATGTATATATATATGTATTTGTGTGTATATATGTGTGTGTATGTATGTGTGTACAGTATGTATATGTATGTGTATATGTATAGATATGTATATATATATGTTTGTGTGTGTGTGTAAATATATATATATATTTATATTTATATTTATATATATATATATATATATATGACAACAACACTCATCACTCACAACAGTGACAAAACAATAACATTGACAATCATGTTACGTTATTTTCAAAATGTTTCCTTTTCTTTTTCATTGCTTCTTTAACACACTACTTCTCCGCTGCGAAGCGCGGGTATTTTGCTAGTCCCTAATAAATGATCAAAAATTAAAAATAAAATAATATTTGTAATCACATAAATAGTCTATAATGATACCCAACATACTTATCTTTGAAATTTATCATTTTTAATCAAATATCAAAAATATTACCATCTTCATAATCAGCTACTGTACATACAGTACTCATGTATTCTCAGTTTCTCAGATGCATCGAATTTTG
Source organism: Polypterus senegalus (assembly GCF_016835505.1). Classification (NCBI taxonomy): domain Eukaryota; kingdom Metazoa; phylum Chordata; class Cladistia; order Polypteriformes; family Polypteridae; genus Polypterus; species Polypterus senegalus. The sequence goes on from NC_053161.1 coordinate 68,375,689, forward strand.
TTGCAGCAGTGCAGTTACCAATTTCTTTCGCTACTTCAACGACATTTAATTTAAAACCAGCTTCATATTTTCTTCTGATCGAATGCTCCATCGTAGATAAGGGGTGGTCTTATGATAAATGTGTATGAGGGTGTGAGATACAAAAAACATAAATCAGTGCGAATGTTGCTTCGGAATAGTTCGGGTATTACTATTTGGTCATGTAGGCACATTAGAGAGAGAGAGAGAGGTTAGAAACACGTGCTGATACAGCGCATTGCTGCACCCACAGAGAAAGAAAAGGTACTGTGCTCCATGGTTACTGTCTCAGGTGGGTGTTAGCCTAAACCAATAGCGTGAGTTTTCTGCGTTCAACGTATGCGAACGACATTATAAAATGACAGAAATTATACGATAAAATCAAGTCCTGACTTATCTGTGGGAGAACTTACAGTGGTGTGAAAAACTATTTGCCCCCTTCCTGATTTCTTATTCTTTTGCATGTTTGTCACACAAAATGTTTCTGATCATCAAACACATTTAACCATTAATCAAATATAACACAAGTAAACACAAAATGCAGTTTTTAAATGATGGTTTTTATTATTTAGGGAGAAAAAAAAATCCAAACCTACATGGCCCTGTGTGAAAAATTAATTGCCCCCTGAACCTAATAACTGGTTGGGCCACCCTTAGCAGCAATAACTGCAATCAAGCATTTGCGATAACTTGCAATGAGTCTTTTACAGCGCTCTGGAGGAATTTTGGCCCACTCATCTTTGCAGAATTGTTGTAATTCAGCTTTATTTGATGGTTTTCTAGCATGAACTGCCTTTTTAAGGTCATGCCATAGCATCTCAATTGGATTCAGGTCAGGACTTTGACTAGGCCACTCCAAAGTTTTCATTTTGTTTTTCTTCAGCCATTCAGAGGTGGATTTGCTGGTGTGTTTTGGGTCATTGTCCTGTTGCAGCACCCAAGATCGCTTCAGCTTGAGTTGACGAACAGATGGCCGGACATTCTCCTTCAGGATTTTTTGGTAGACAGTAGAATTCATGGTTCCATCTATCACAGCAAGCCTTCCAGGAGCCTCATGTATAAACAGTGCGTATGCACAGAAATGTTGCGTAAGAACTTTTCCACGTTCAAATCTCAATGTATAAAACCTACACTTGGCGTAAAGCCACGCACTTTTCCACGGTACCTCATACCTTGTCGTACGCAAGTTTTCCGCTCGGTTTTGCAAACTGGCGGCACCCAGCGTCAAAGCAATGGTACTGTTCTTGTGTGATTACTCATTATTTTCATGACGCGGCTTTATAAATACACTGAAACTAACCGCATATTTTTTATTAGTGTAATGCATCTGATTGTAATTAACTTGTAACAATATAATGGTCCAGGGAACAGCCATAGTATTCCAAATGCCATAACTGCTTTAGCGTTGTTACTCTCAATTCTCCTTCTTCTTCTTCTTCTTTCAGCTCCTCCCGTTAGGAGTTGCCACAGCGGATCATCTTTTTCCATATTACTCTCACTGCACGACTCGGAGTATTTATATCACTGTATCTGAGTGTGAATCACAGCAGCAGCTGATCAGAAAGAGAATTATCGGTATACAGCTTCAAGGACACCCTGTCTCAGCCACTGCAAAACGTTTTAAAGCCTTTCCTGTACAGACCTCGAGGTTCAGAAACAGTTTCATCCCAAGAACTTCAAATGCACTCAATCAATTGCTCCTTGTAGAACGGTTTGTACTTATAAGTACAATCACCCCACTGTAAACTTGCACTACAGTTATAATATCTCACAACCTGAGCCACTTTATAAAGCGCATATTTACATATGATGACGAAATCATTTTTAAGGTGAAATGCAGCAAAATATTTTTGTTAAATTATGCACATAAAACTTTAACTTCATTTAAATAATCTATATTCTTCACTGGGAGTGTCGTGAAGGATAGAATAATTAAACATGTACTACAAAGATATTTCAATGTTCTTTAAACGTTTTGAAGAATCGGCGCTAAGCTTACAGATGGCTTAACGTCTATTACAGAGCTGATTGTGTGGCGATCGGTTACTTGGGGAAAGAAAAGCACTGACTGCAGTGACGGCTACGCCAATATATATTGAATAAAAAACAGAAAGAGAAAATAACAACACAGCTAAAAATGCAGCGACAAATTTTGACAATAAATTATTTCATCGAAGTGAAACCCATGTTTAATAACGTGCTTTAACTCCTATCATCATGAAAATGACATCACGTATACATCTCAGTATTTTATTTATTCAGAGAGCTGTAATATCACGAATGTAATGGATTCTGTGTCCAGTTGGAGGAAGAGAGCCAGTTTAAGAAGCAAGTAATGATTCACACACATAGAGCACATACGAGTAGAAGATCAAATACAAAACAAAGCATTTAACGTGCTACTTTAATTACGATGTGATTTGAGAAACTGGTTAATTAAACGATTTTAAGATGAAGTTTATAATGTTCTACTAAATGACAAAATAAACTACATGATTAAAGTGGAAATGTCGAGATTGAAGTTGACATTTCGTGCTTTTTCCCCACCGTGTGCCTTTTTTCTCTGTACCCTAATAAACTTTCATATGACACTCAGACAGTGGGCTTACAACTCTTCTTTTCACTGCAACTTTGATATGTGACTTCTTTTTTATTTCCGGCACTGTACGATTTTGTGAATGTGAGCTTTCAAGTTTCTCTAACACGCTATGTCACTCAATCAACTTCATTTTGTTGATTATACCACGGTTTATTTGAACAAATAGTATGTTTTTCCTTTGCCTCCACTTGGTATTCGCTGAAATTCTGATATTTTCCCCGTGCTTTTCCCATTGTCTTTTCACAGAAGGCTGTGCTTAAGGGCGATTTATATTGATTTGCATATTCAAATAGGCGTAATTCTGGGAGGATTTAGGGCGTTACATAATGCGCGTGCACGAGCGTTAGTTTTCACGCTGATCGGGATTTATGTAACGGAAGAACGTGGAAGTTGGAGTACGCACAGATTCCTGCATCTGGATTTTTCTGTGCGTAAGCACATTTCGGCTTTTGTGCTTACGCCATGTTCTAGTGCGAGTTCTACGCACGGCGTTATACATGAGGCCCCAGGTCCTGAAGCAGCAAAACAACCCCAGACCATCACACTACCACCACCATATTTTACTGTTGGTATGATGTTCTTTTTCTGAAATGCTGTGTTCCTTTTACGCCAGATGTAACGGGACATTTGCCTTCCAAAAAGTTCAACTTTTGTCTCATCAGTCCACAAGGTATTTTCCCAAAAGTCTTGGCAATCATTGAGATGTTTCTTAGCAAAATTGAGACGAGCCCTAATGTTCTTTTTGCTTAACAGTGGTTTGTGTCTTGGAAATCTGCCATGCAGGCCGTTTTTGCCCAGTCTCTTTCTTATGGTGGAGTCGTGAACACTGACCTTAATTGTTGCAAGTGAGGCCTGCAGTTCTTTAGACATTGTCCTGGGGTCTTTTGTGACCTCTCGGATGAGTCGTCTCTACGCTCTTGGGGTAATTTTGGTCGGCCGGCCACTCCTGGGAAGGTTCACCACTGTTCCATGTTTTTGCCATTTGTGGATAATGGCTGTCACTGTGGTTCGCTGGAGTCCCAAAGCTTTAGAAATGGCTTTATAACCTTTACCAGACTGATAGATCTCAATTACTTCTGTTCTCATTTGTTCCTGAATTTCTTTGGATCTTGGCATGATGTCTAGCTTTTGAGGTGCTTTTGGTCTACTTCTCTGTGTCAGGCAGCTCCTATTTAAGTGATTTCTTGATTGAAACAGGTGTGGCAGTAATCAGGCCTGGGGGTGGCTACGGAAATTGAACTCAGGTGTGATACAACACAGTTAGGTTTTTTTTTAACTATGGGGCAATTACTTTTTCACACAGGGCCATGTAGGTTTGGATTTTTTTTCTCCCTAAATAATAAAAACCATCATTTGAAAACTGCATTTTGTGTTTACTTGTGTTATATTTGACTAATGGTTAAATGTGTTTGATGATCAGAAACATTTTGTGCAACAAACATGCAAAAGAATAAGAAATCAGGAAGAGGGAAAATAGTTTTTCACACCACTGTATTTGCGAGTATATACGGTACTTCAAAATGGCATAAAATGACATTCCACTTTTCAATATCACTGATTTAATTTTTTTTGTTTTTGTGAAAAGGAGTAACTTTACCCTTAGAGCAGGGGTGTCAAACTCCGGGCCTGGAGGGCCACAGTGGCTGCAGGTTTTCATTCTAACCTCCTAATTCTCCTAATCAGTGACCAGTTCTGACTGCTAATTAACTCCTTTCCCTTTGTTTTAATAACCCTGTTTTTAAAGATTCAGTCCTCTGAATTGATTTTTTCTTCATTAAATGACAGTTAATCAGAAATGAGACATGAAACAAGCCAAAAGATGACCAGCTAAACTGGGGCTTTAAACTCCAACCAATTTCACTCCAATCACTTTCTTAATGAGAAGCCAATTCTTGTTGTTAATTAAAGCCGTTATTTAATTCTATGGCTTTTTGCTGCTCTCATTTTGCCACAGCAGACATTTCCAAAATTGTTGATTTTCTGTTTTTTCTAAGAACATCGTCAAAATGTTTTGGTGACCTGAAAGATCAACCTAATCAAGACCTTCACCTTTTCTTTATTTCCAGAGATTGTGTGATGGGCACAGGTGAGCTGGTCATGAGGCGGCTTTTTTATGTCTTACTATTATTTGGCTGCTAATTAAGGAAAAAGAAACAACAAAGGAGCCTGATTCAAGTGAATTAAAACTAAGGCAACAGAAGTTAATTAGCAGCAAAAACTGGTCACTAACTAAGAAGATGGTTAGAATGAAAACCTTCAGCCACTTTCGCCCTCTAGGACCGGAGTTCAACACATGTTCCTTAGAGGGTCAAACCCAGGGTTGGGTGATGTGACTTGCACAACTTCAAGCTGTTCTAAGTGCTTTGGCGGAAAACGCACACTGGTTTACTCTTTATCATAAGGGTGTCATTTAATGCACAAAATATAGTCCAAAATACCCTAATAAACCGGGATTTTCTGGTCTAGAAGGACAAAAATAGGCTGAGGAATCCCAAAAAGCTTGACATCTTGAAAAAGCTTTTGTAATTCTTATGATCACAATATCAGAAAAATCCATCCATCCATCCATTCATTATCCATCCTGCTATATCCTAACTACAGGGTCACTAGGGTCTGCTGGAGCCAATCCCAGCCAACACAGGGTGTAAGGCAGAAAACAAACCCCGGGCATGGCACCAGTCCACCACAGATATCAGAAAAACATATTAACATAATCACAGTGGTTATTCAGCACGAATGGTTTCTTTATTGGAACAGGAACCAAATAGCACAACAATGACAAAGAGCCCAGAAAATAATACTTGTACTCCTTTCAAAATCCTAGGCACAAAAATACTAAGCAAATCATACACAGATTAATTCATTTTTTGCTGAACAAATATTAACAGCAAAGTTGTCTTCCTTTTTCCTTTGATTTCTCTGTATCTTTGTTAAAGCTGCACGAACACTATATTTGCCATGTGTATTAATGTTAATGTAACATGAAGCCACCATATGGCAAATGGCATTGTCTGATAATGCTGTCAAAATGCAACACAGCAAAAGCCCTAAAAACCTTATGGGTCTTCACAACAAATAGGACTACAGAGATTAGAATGGCCTTGATAATGAGGGCATTTGGTCTGTTACAGGATGGGCAGTTATCTGCAACAAAATAACTGCCTGTTTCTGTACTTACAAAATTCTAGCTGCCATGCAGCAGATGAGAACAAAAAAGGGGCCTCACCTGTAATGAGAACAGTGGGGACCATAAAATAAGTTTAACAATTCCAAAGTGGCCCCTTAGCTGCATTTACCCATTGTGAACTTTAAAAACTTTGAAATTCAAACATTGTGTTGATGGTGATACCACTGCCATCACATGGATCTAGCATGTTTGGTTTTAATCTTTCAGGTGGTGTTTGTATATTCTTGCTGTGTCAGCATGAGTTTCCTCCCTCATCTTGAAACACATACTGGAACAATTGTAGATTTCAAATGCACTCCTGTCCAGGATTGTTTCCTGCCCTGTGCCCAATGCTGCTAGAATAGGCTCCAGTCTCCAACCACCTTGAATTAGATTAAGGGGGTTTGAGACTGTTTAGTAATGTTACTAAACAGTAATGGCATGCAGAGGCCAGTGAAAATGTGTGGCTGATTAAATACTGAAGTTTAGTTATTTTTCTTAAACAAAGTGAATGCCAATATAAATTATCTTTCTTTATAAGAATGTAAAAGCACCAATGAGGATGATTAGTTTTATTGGCATGCTAGGAACATTTTTAATTAATGATACGATAGGTTGGATAACATCGTTATATTCTATCTTTATAGTGCTTTTTTAGTTAATAACTCCTGTAAGTTTGTCTCTGCCCATTTCTTTCTGAGTGCTTTGCTCTGTGAGTCTACTCCATCTTACTGCTGCACAGACAATGTTTTCCAAAATATATATTATTTTCCAAACTCACGTCTGCTCTGCCAACATAATTATGCTTTTTGGAAAGAATGTTTTTTTTTATGTATAAATAAACAAATGGGGAGCTCATTTAAATTGTATATTTTATAATTTGAAATTTCAGCATCATAATAGAATATACTAAAATCATCATGCTATTGCAGTCTCAGTCCTACTGCTGCTTCTTTACCATAATCAAACTCAATTTTCGTTAGCAATGCAGTATACACTGTCAATATGTTTTTCAGTTAAATTGCTATTATTTAACTTGCAAAAAGCACTTATGTTGGTTGATGCCAGAGTAAATGGTATAAAGACAGAAGACTGATTTTATTATCTTTATATATAGGCTTCAGACATGTAAACAGATTATAAAAGAAACTAAACATACATAGGTGACTGAGCAGATTTAGTGACTTCATTAAACAAACAGTTCTGCAAAGTATAACTGAAGTATGTCATCACTAGGCAGACTCTTAAATGTTATTTTAGTGCTTTTTTTCTTTGTAAGTTTTTACCAATTATCCTTTAAAAATATAGTACTGATACTAATGTGTTATTCTGTTTAACCACAATAATCATATGTCACTGTCTGGAAAAGAAAAATTGGGTATATCTGATAATATAAAGATTGAAATAACAGTAACTCACTCACTTATTCAGCACAATACCTGTAGTTATTAACTATGGACAACTGACTGTTGCCCCGTAGCACTCACACCAGTCTTTGGCTACCTGAAAACCAGACTTCCCACATAACATTACCCCTTTCAGTTTGCCTATCGCCTGAACCGTTCCATCTGTTCCTGTGTCATCTGAACAAATAAAAAAAAAATTTTTTAAATTTATGCTAAAATGGTGTTCATAGACTTCAGTTAAGCATTCAACACAATCATCTCTCAAAAGCTGATAGGAAAGCGGAGTATGGTAGGCTACATCACTTCCGTGTGCAACTAGATCCTAGACAGTCCACATCGGTAACACCATTTCCAACACCATCATGCTGAACACTGGTGACCCCCAGGGCTGTGTACTCGGCACTGTTCTAATTATTTGGCTCACAACTGCATGGCTGAATGCACTGCTATCACCAACATTAGGTTAGCTGTCAGCATAATAGTGGAGGTTCTCATCCAATGACTGTCAGACTAGTGCAACCTGTTTCTTAATGTGTGAAAGATGATTTTCAACTTCAGGAAGGCCCATTCTGCCCAAATCGAGCTGCAAAAAAAACCCAGCAAATTTGTTACTATTCACCTGGCCCTTGGCCTTACCTGGACAATTAACAAAAATCTCCATAGCTAAGAAGGCACAGCAATCTCTCCACATGCTTTGGCGACTGAAGAAAGCAAGCATATATACCCACATTCTCACTCCAGTGTGCAGGGGAATCATCAAGAGCATTCTGATCTCTGATCATCCGCATCACTGTATGGACTGAAAACTGCAGTGCCTCTGACTGCAAAGTTCTACATCAGAAAAAGATCATTTTGATCTCTCTGCTCTCCATTAAAGATGTCTTCATCATGTCTTTTATCTGCAAAACCCATTGTGAAAGACTGTCATCATTTCCATTGTCTCTTTGTCCTACTTCCATCTGGCAGAAGGTACTATATCATTCAAACTAGTTCTGTTGAAACTACATTATGTATTATTATTTATTTATTAAATTTGAATTGAATTATTTATTTGAATGGATTACTGCCTATTCATTAACCTATTATTTATTTACTTATCTATTAGTTTAGTGTAGTACAGTTTATTAGAGTATAGCATGTCACACATGGATGTAGAAGGACCTCTTCACAGGCTCAGTTGAGGTATGCAGTAACCTGCCAAGATGAGAGGGGGTGCTGCTGCTAATTTTTTTCTTCTCCTTCTTCCCCCACAGCACCGAGAAGCCACCCCTTCTGGACTGAACTTCACTCTTTGTTTATCGTAGCCCCAATTATGGAACATGCACCATAGAGCCTTATTTATGTTTCAGTTTTTTCTTTTTCATTGTTCGTGGATAATTAACACTAGAGTTACCAGAACCTACAAAAAAACTCGTAGATCCGTCCCATCTTAATTCGCTTCTCACATTTCCGTCAGCGACTTTTGTCCTTTAAATGTGTTACTTAAGCAGCAAACAGCAAGCAGTCTGCTATCACATCCCTCAAAGGTGCACAGTTTTCTAAGCTCAAGTCTGTTTACCTGTGTGTCAGTTGCTTAGTTGTATAGAGTGAGAAGTCAAGCAAAATCACACCTTTTATAAATACTATATCGTTATTTGGAACACATGCATTTCATGTGTGTTCTGTGTCTACAACAATCTATGTCAGTACTGCCCACACTTTTTCGGCTTGCGAGCTACTTTTAAAATGATCAGGTCAAAATGATATATATATAATAAGTTTTTAGCTCAACAAATTCACAAGCAAGAAGTGCGCAACGCAATCTCGGTAATCACTAACACGAACGGAGATAAAATCATTGAACACAAAAATATAATGCACACTTTCAGAGACTACTATAAATCCCTATATACTACTGAGTTTAAAGAAGACAATATACAATCTAATGCATTTCTGGATACATTACAGATACCACAAATAGACGCTTTTAGTGTGGAGGAACTTGATAAACCTCTGGCATTATCAGAATTACTAGATGCTATAAAGTCACTCCAAGGTGGAAAAGCAGCAGGCCCTGATGGCTACCCTGCAGAGTTTTACAAGAAATTCTCCGCTCAGCTAGCTCCCCTATTAGCAACATTTACAGAAGCCAGAGATAACCAATTTCTTCCACAAACCTTTCGCCAAGCACTAATCACTGTCTTTCCAAAACAAAATAAGGACTTATTACAATGTGCATCATACAGACCAATTTCACTTCTGAATAACGACGTTAAAATACTCTCTAAAATCATAGCTAGAAGGATGGAGAAAGTGCTCCCTCGGTAATATCACAAGACCAAACTGGATTTATTAGGGGCCGACACTTATCTTCAAATCTTCAACGCCTGTTTAATGTAATATACTCACCAACTAAATCAAACACCCCAGAAATATTATTATCATTGGATGCAGAAAAAGCATTCAACATGATTGAATGGAAATACCTTTTACTACATTGGAGAAGTTTGGGTTTGGCCCAAACATTTGTGCATGGATTAAATTACTGTATACTAACCCAGAAGCTTCAGTTTGCATCAATAACATTTGCTCAGACTACTTTAAACTAGAACGTGGCACTAGACAAGGATGCCCTTGTCACCGCTGCTGTTTGCGATTGCCATTGAACCACTGGCAATACATTGTCGAAATACTGATCAGATAAAGGGGATTAGCAGAGAAGGACTGGAACAGAAAATCTCATTATATGCAGATGATATGGTACTGTATATTTCGGACCCAGAAAATTCTGTGCCTGCAGTCTTAGCAGCACTCACAGAATTTCAAAAGATCTCTGGTCTCAGAATTAATCTGAATAAAAGTGTACTCTTTCCAGTGAATTCTCAAGCATATAATATTAGATTAGATACCCTACCTTTTATCATTGCAGAACAGTTTAAATACCTAGGGTAAACATCACAAGTAAACATAAAGCTCTATATCAACAAAATTTCGCCATCTGCATGGAAAAAATTAAACAAGACTTGCATAGATGGTCAACCCTTCATCTCACACTAGCTGGAAGAATTAACACTGTTAAGATGAATATTCTTCCTAAGCTCCTTTTTATTTCAAAACATCCCAATATACATTAATAAATCATTCTTTAAGCAATTAGATTCAACAATAACCTCATTTATTTGGAATTCAAAACATCCACGCATCAAAAGAGCGACCCTACAAAGACAAAAGGCAGAAGGCGGCATGGCTCTACCTAACTTCCAGTTTTATTACTGGGCAGCAAATATACAGGCGATAAGAACCTGGACACAAATAGAAGAACATACACAGGCTTGGACCGCAATAGAAGTAAAATCCTGCAGTACTTCTTTGTATTCCTTGCTCTGTGCTCCAATAAACACACGTTATCGGCAATACACTAATAACCCAATTGTGCTCCACTCACTTAGAATCTGGAACCAATGTAGAAAGCATTTTAAGACGGAGAAGCTTCTATCTGTGGCACCCTGCAAGAGAACCACCTCTTTCAACCTTCACAAACATATGCAGTTTTAATATCTGGAAAAATTTGGAATTAACTTGCTTAGAGATCTTTATATAGACAACGTCTTTGCATCCTATGAACAATTACATTCCAAATTTAACATTCCAGCTACACATTTCTTTCACTATCTTCAAATCAGGAACTTTGTTAAACAGAACCTTCCAGATTTTCCTCATCTTGCACCCTCATCCATGCTGGAAAAATATTGCTCAATCTCAAGGATTAGACTCCATCTCTACAATATATAAAATCATTTTACAATCCCTTCCTTTCAAAGATCCAAGAGGACACTGGGAAAAAGATCTCTCAATTAATATATCAGAAAAGGAGTGGAAAGTAGCAATGCAGAGAATTCACTGAGCTCCATATGCAAAGCATACAATTATACAACTCAAAATTATATATCGAGCACATCTGTCTCGACTAAAACTCCAAAATGTTTCCAGGGCATGATCCAACCTGCGAACGTTGCAACCAAGTCCCAGCCTCACTGGGTCACATGTTCTGGGCCTGCACCAAATTAACATTATTCTGGACAAAAATTTTAATTACCTTCAGACAGCCTTGGACTCACAATCCCTCCTAACCCATTAACAGCTGTGTTTGGGGTTCTTCCAGAGGGCTTAAAGTGGAGAAAGACAAACAAATTGTGATTGCATTCACTACACTTTGGCACGCAGACTTATTCTGATAAACTGGAAAGAACCCAAACTCTCCTCTTTTAAGTCAGTGGGAAACCGATGTGTTATATTATTTGAAATTGGAAAAATCAAATACTCAGTTAGAGGATCTGTACAGACTTTTTCAAAACATGGCAGGATCTAATCAGTAATATTTTAAAATAAGTTCATAAAGCACAGAGAATTTATTAATTTAGGTATGTTTACAAGCCTTAAATTTAACGCTGTTTGGCTTGCTCTCTCTCTCAGGGTGGGGATCGATCTGTTCTTAACTCAATTTTTCTTTTGTAAAAACTTGATTGCTTTGTATGGATTGTAATAAAATTAATAAAAAATGATATATATATATATATATATATATAAACTGCTCAAAAAAATTAAAGGAACACTTTCAAAACACATCAGATCTCAATGGGAAAAAGAAATCCTCCTGGATATCTATACTGATGTAGACTGGGTAATGTGTTAGGAACAAAAGGATGCCACATCATTTGATGGAAATGAAAATGATCAACCTACAGAGCCCTGAATTCAAAGACGCCCTAAAAATCAGAGTGAAAAAAGTTTGTGGCAAGCTAGTCCATTTTGCCAAAATTTAATTGCAGCAACTCAAAATTGTACGCAGCACTTTGTATGGCCCCTGTGTTCTTGTATACATGCCTGACAACATCGGTGCATGCTTCTAATGAGATGACAGATGGTGTTGTGGGGATCTCCTCCCAGATCTGGACCAGGGCATCACTGAGCTCCTGGACAGTCTGAGGTGCAATCTGGTGGCATTGGATGGACCAAAACATAATGTCCCAGAGGTGTTCTATTGGATTTAGGTCAGGAAAGTGTGGTGGCCAGTCAATGGTATCAATTCCTTCATCCTCCAGGAACTGCCTGCATACTCTCACCACATGAGGCCAGGAATTGTCGTGCACCAGGAGCCACTGTACCAGCATAGGGTCTAACAATGGGTCCAAGGATTTCATCCTGATACCTAATGGCAGCCAAGGTGCCTTTGTCAAGCCTGTAGCGGTCTGTGTGAGCCTCCATGGATATGCCTCCCCAGACAATCATTAACCCACCACCAAACTGCTCATGCTGAATGATGTTACAGGCAGCATAATGTTCTCCGTGGCTTCTCCAGACCCTTTCACTTCTGTCACGTGCTCATGTTGAACCTGCTCTCATCTGTAAAAAGCACAGGGCACCAGTGGTGCATCTGCCAATTCTGGTATTCTATGGCGAATGCCAATCGAGCTGCATGCTGCTGGGCAGTGAGCTCAGGGCCCATTAGAGGACATAGGGCCCTTGGGTCACCCTCATGAAGTCTTTCTGGTTGTTTGGTCAGAGACATTCACACCAGTGGCTTGCTGGAGGTCATTTTGTAGGGCTCTGGCAGTGCTCATCCTGTTCCTCCTTGCTCAAAGGAGCAGATACTGGTCCTGCTGATGGGTTATGGACCTTCTATGGCCCTCTCCAGCTCTCCTAGAGTAACTGCTTGTCTCCTAGAATCTCCGCCATGACCTTGAGACTGTTCAGGGAGACACAGCAAAACTTCTGGCAATGATACGTATTGATGTGCCATCCTGGAGAAGTTGGACTACCTGTGCAACCTCTGTAGGGTCCAGGTATCGCCTCATGCTACCAGTAGTGACACTGACTGTAGCCAAATGCAAAACTAGTGAAGAAACAGTCAGAAAAGATGAGGAGGGAAAATGTCAGTGGCCTCCACCTGTTAAACCATTCCTGTTTTGGGGGTCATCTCATTGTTGCCCCTCTAGTGCATCTGTTGTTAATTTCATTAACACCACAGCAGCGGAAACTGATTAACAACCCCGTCTGCTACTTAACTGACCAGATTAATATCCCATAAGTTTCATTGACTTTATGCTATACTCTGATTAAAAAGTGTTCCTTTAATTCTTTTGAGCAGTATATATATATATATATATATATATATATATATATATATATATATATATATATATATATATATATATATATATATTTTAATGTAGGTAGATCATTTTGACCTGGTCATTTTAAAAAGTGATGCATGAAATGTATTTGTTCCAAATAATGATATAGTATTTATAAAAGGTGTGATTTTGCATGACTTCTCACTGTATACAATTAAGCAACTGACACGCAGGTAAACAAACTTCAGCTAAGAAAACTGTGTGCCGGTGGGGGATGTGATGGCAGACTGCTTGCTGTTTGCTGCTTATCAACACATTTAAAGGACAAAAGATGCTGATGGAGAGGTGAGAAGCGATTTAAGGTGGGACAGATCTATAAGTTTTTTCGTAGGCTCTGGTAATTCTAGTGTTAAAGGGATTACCCAGCTGGCACCCCAAACTTTTCTTGGCTGTCTAGAAACACTGTCATTATCGATCCTGGCCAACGGCATTTTTCTCACTTGTCTTGCACTGGTCTTGTATTACGTTACATATGCATTATTTGTGTATATGTTGCACCACAGTCTTGGGGAACATTATTTAGTGGTACAGTATACTGTGACATTGTGCATGGATAGTATGACAATAAAGTCAATTAATTTGACTTTATCATGCTTGTGAGTCAAAGGATCTCCTTTCAGGCACTGTTGAGGTATCACAAATATTATCTCCTATTTTTTCCACAGTGCCGAGAAACTGTATAGTGAAGACAATTGACTACACCCTTTTTAGTTCACCTTCTATTAAAGCTCTGGTTTCCCGGAAGGAGATGTCATTTTAAGAGATACCCAAATACTCAAGAGCTCCTGGGGAGACTGAAAAACTTGTGGCTAACAAGCCTATACCTTTTGTTTTGTTTTGAGCCAAAACCCCGTAGGGCAAATATTCCAAGGAGTGTTTCTTTTGTTTGAATCGTTGGACATTAAGTGGGATGAACAGGTTGGTGCCCCAAATTTTTCCTTTTGTGACCCTCCATTCCTGCACCCGGCCACAACTTGTTAGACTAATTCTGATGTTGATAGTCAATTCAAGGAAATGATTTTAAGAAAATTAGCTGTCCCTTGGAATACATGTTTTAGTAAATGTGATAAAAGTAAATATGTTTAAGGGAAGCAAAAACTGTAAGAATAGAAAAGAAAAAACAAAAGTCAGTTATCACTAAATGCAGTGACTTCTTTTTCTGGTCCTGCACTTATTAATGTTTTTGTTTTTGACTGTAAGATCAACCTTAGTTCCCATGTAATGCAGTAAGAAATGCTACATAGGCAATTGCTTTGCTATTCCTCAACTAAAACAAAATATCACAGCAGACTTATTCTGGCCAAAAGCATTGTTTTTAAATAAATTTAGCTACAAATGTATTTAACAGCTCTTTAATAAGTGAGCAAACAAAAAAAATGTGTTTGACAGCAAGGTGTTTGCAGTATCATTTAATTTGGAAGCTTTGTCGTCAGCCATAATTACAAGTTTACACTTATAAACAGTTTACAATTTGTACAGACTAATTAAAGTTTAACGTTGTAATCACCACCTGACCATATGTGTCCACTGAACTGTCTCCTCTAATGGTGGGCAGTATTTGCCTATGAAGATACAGTTTTGCCAATGTGTCAGTTATCTTTTTGATTTTGTTTTAATTCAAAGGTAGAAGTAATATTGTGAAGTAACCATGCGGCAAGAATTTGCAAAATGGGAGAAATCTTTAATTTTCCTGTCATTTTATTATTCACCTTAAGATGCATAAGATTTGCAACTAAATAATTTAATCTATGTTGACTGGATTTTCAGTTTCATGAGTATGTTCTTGAGTTACTGCTTTCATTCTAGACACAATGAAAAACAACATTTTTATTTGATTCATTATAGACATTGTCACACACTTGTGAGTAGGAGGCAGCTAAAGTAATTGTAATTATACACCAGACCAGGGGGTGGCAAGGTGCCCTAACTGTCTCTCTCAATTTCCTTGCAGACCATTCTCGGGAAATCCCACTGGGTAGCTGGCACCTCTGAAGACGTCACTCCTGGTCCCGGCGCCTCTGGAAACATCTTACCTCTTCATAGTCAGTTCTGTCTTAGACTCAAACCAGTGAACATTTTTGTTCAATTTACAACCTATTTTGCAGCTGTGGAATAATATACAGATGGCTGCCCCAAATCTTTATGAAATATGTGTCTCATCATTATCACAACATATAAGCAGAAACTCCTCTGTAGAGTTTGTCTAAATAAGGTCAGAAGACAGCCTGATGTCTTCCTTTTACTTCAAGTAACATTTATTTCAGGTGCCGAGCCAAATACAGTATGAAGAATTCACAGAATATGTAGGAGGATAAAAGGCAAGGAAATCAATGCATATGATTCAAAACATACTGCTACTGCACTTTATTTTTAACCTATTTAAATCATATATCGCTATACAAACATTTTAAAACACTGCTGCAAGCATCATAACTTGAAATAATTACTATCAAGGGGTACAACTCCAGGTCTTAAGTTGCCATTTTTGCTTCTTTTTAAGTTTCTGTTTTTGCTCCTAGTTAAGTGTAAAGCCAAATTGAATTCTTCCTCACATATAAATCTTTATATGGAAATATAAAATCTTATTTTAAGAGCCTATAAAAGGAATGACTCCAAAACATGTAATATATTGAACCATTAATATCTAGCCTTGTTACATTTCAGTTAGGGTCTCAGCAGTATGGTTTCATGCCAAGAGAAAGCACCAGAGATGCGATGTTTGCTCTGAGGGTGTTGATGGAGAAGTACAGAGAAGGCCAGAAGGAGTTGCATTGCGTCTTTGTGGATCTGGAGAAAGCATATGACAGGGTGCCTCGAGAGGAGCTGTGGTATTGTATGAGGAAGTCGGAAGTGGCAGAGAAGTATGTAAGAGTTGTACAGGATATGTATGAGGGAAGTGTGACCGTGGTGAGGTCTGCAGTAGAAGGGATCGGCTCTTTCTTATTTGCAGTGGTGATGGACAGGTTGATAGATGAAATTAGACAGGAGTTCCCGTGGACTATGATGTTTGCTGATGACGTTGTGATCTGTAGCGATAGTAGGGAGCAGGTTGAGGAGACTCGAGAGATGGAGATATGCTCTAGAGAGGAGAGGAATGAAGGTCAGTAGGAACAAGACAGAATACATGTGTGTATGAGAGGAGGTCAGTAGAATGGTGAGGATACAAGGAGTAGAGTTGGCGAAGGTGGATGAGTTTAAATACTTGGGATGAACTGTACAGAGTAATGGGGATTGTGGAAGAGAGGTGAAAAAGAGAGTGCAGGCAGGGTTGAATGAGAGAAGAGTGTCAGGAGTGATTTGTGACAGACGGATATCAGCAAGAGTGAAAGGGAAGGTCTACAGGATGGTAGTGAGACCAGCTATGTTATATGGATTGGAGATGGTGGCACTGACCAGAAAGCAGGAGGCAGAGCTGGAGGTAGCAGAGTTAAAGATGCTAAGATTTGCATTGGGTGTGATGAGGATGGACAGGATTAGAATTTAGAGTACATTAGAGAATCGGCTCAAGTTGGACGATTGGGAGGCAAAGTCAGAGAGGTGAGATTGTGTTGGTTTGGACATGTGTAGAGGAGAAATGCTGGGTATATTGGGAGTAGGATGCTAAGGATAGAGCTGCCAGGCAAGAGAAAAAGAGCAAAGCATAAGAGAAGGGTTATGGATGTGGTGAGAGAGGACATGCAGGTGATGGGTGTAACAGAACAAGATACAGAGGCCAGAAAGATAAGGAAGAAGATGATCCACTGTGGGGACCCCTATCAGGAGCTGCCAAAAGAAGAAGTTGTCTTTTGAATATTATTTTGTATATCGTATTATGAATTATATTATTGATTTTGTCTTTTTCTGTGTTTTACTTATTTAATATTTAATTGTTTAGTAATTACTGAGCTTCTTTCTATTTTGGCAATATATGCATTTGGTCTCTGTCCTGTTGCTTTTATAAGGAGCCTCACTTGCTTCGGCCACTTAATCTAGCAGCTGGGGGACCACCCCATGCAGTTATTATGGAAAAAGAGCTGCTAACATGCCATTGCAATTATTCCTGTCTTTTGGTTTGTGCTTCTTTCTGAATTTAGATTCTCTGGTTTTTGATGCCCTGCACTTGTTATAAGGTTTGTTTCTGGTCTTTGATATTTGGATTGTTCTCTTCATTAGCAAACTAATCACATATGGAAGGTTTCTAATTAGGTCTCCAGACAGGCACCCATTCACACCCTAAAAGTAAATGAAAACAAACATTTTCTGAGATGTCACCAATGGCAGCTTTTCCTGGCACTTTTTATTTATTTGTTTTATTTTGTCGCTCATGCTACACTGTTGGCATTTGCGTGCAACATAATGATTGTCAGGTATTTGTCTGCTGCAAGGCATGTGCGTGTGTGTGAGCCTGCAGGTGCTTGGCTGTGCTCAAAATGTTTGTGCTGTGTGTTATGTTACAGTGATTAATGTTTAAAAGATGCAGATCCATGGCTAGTGAGCTTCTAGCTTTATTGAAACCATTAGATGTTGTCACACACGTGCACATGGGAGGCAACTGAAGCGCTCGAAATAGGGTAATACCATGCAGGACCAGGGCATGGTAGAGTGCACTGACCCTTTGTTTTTCTTCTACAGACCAACTATGGGAAATTCTGCCTGTGCCCGATGACATAATTCCCGGTTCAGGACCTGATGATGAAATCACTTCTGGTTCAAGGCCTGATGACATTACTTGCTCTATCCAGCTTTAAAAACACCATTTTGTTTGTTACAAGTCAGTCCAGTTATGGAGTCAGCTCTGTAAAGAGATACTGTTGGTTTTTTCTTTGATTTCAAACCTAGTCTTCAAATATACAGGGTGGCTACCCCAAACCTTTTTGTGTTGTGTCCTTCACATCATTTGACAATGCTTTGCAAAGACTGTTCCTGTTACTTACTGTGTTTTCTCACAAACTCCTCCTGCTTGTCTTTTGTTTAATATTTATCTTACTTTTTGGTTTTCTTTCTTCTTCAGATTTTTGCTCCTTGAATAAATTTGACTGTGGCTTTGTTCATCTGAGGAGTTTAAGGTGACCCTTGTGAATACCGTATATACTCATGTTTATGTTCTCCTGTGTATAAATTGGGGCTTGATTTTACCATATAATTTCTGGTATTTTATAATGTCAGTTTTATAAGTCAAATGCGGAAAACTCACGCTATTAGTCCAAGAGATTATGATATGCTAATGCCCATGTGAGACAGTTACCATACAGCAGACCCCATTTTTTTTTCTTTTATGTATTGTGCCTACGTGACCACACCGTAATACTCAAACTATTCCAAGGCGATTGCTCTGTTTTGTGTTTTTTGTATCTCACACCCTCATACACCTTTATCGTAATAGCAGCCCTTATCTACAATGTTAGCTCAGAAGGAAAGATGAAGCTGGTTTTAAATTATAAGTCATTAATGTGGCGAAAGAAATTGGTAACGGGCTGCTGCAGCAAAATTCAATGTTTCTGAGAAACTGGTGTGAGATTGGAGGAAGCAAGAAGATGTGAAAAAAAAATGACTTGTCATATTTTTGAATGGGTGTATACGTCAGATCTGATTTTATGTTCGATATTTCAGGTTTTAAGACCCGATTTATGCACAAATATATACGGTAGATCACACACACAGTATACTGGATTAGTTAAGAGATGCTTGCTAACCTTAAAAGCTTTTCTTTTGAAAATATAGAGACAGCCTATGCAGACACAAGGAGAATGTGCAAATATCTCAAAAGCAATGTTCAGCTCTGGAATCATGCCTATGTATTTTTAGCTATGAGGCAGTAGACTTAACCATTGCATCAGTGTGTTCTCCTAAGAAGCACAACAAAGGAAATATTTCATTAGACAAGTTTTACTTGTTCTTTTATTTACACTAAACAAACTATGATTATACTGTGCTCGGTTTCTACCACTAGAATATTTATGCTTCTCAAATATTGCACAAAATTACATCTTGTGAAATGGAAGACTATGGAAATCTTTTAAACTTTTGGAAATTAAAATGTTGAAAAAATTGAATCATTTGGCAGTTGCTCTAAATTGCTGTGAAAAGGTTTCTGTCTGCAAACTTTAAGATTTTAGGCTAAGTTAGATTAGACTAGGTGGACATATCCCAGAGGAAAATTTTGATGCAGCAGAAACTTACAAAACTTAGGACACAGTTGTACAGACACAAAAAATAAGCCAAGAGACAACATATAACCATAAAAGTTACAATCTGTATACACATGTACAAGATTTCTACAAACAAGGTTAATTAACTTTAACAATGCATAGTAATAATTCAGGATTCAGCAATTCTTTGTGGAGTATGAATGTTCTCCCCATGTCTTCATGTTTTTTTTTCATATACTAATGCATACATGTTAGGTTAAAGGGTGGTTCCAGATAGGAATTCTTGTGTGAGTGTGGTTGTGGTGTGTGCATGAGTGGGTCCTGTGATTAACTGGAACCCCACACATGGCCTTGAATTGGATTTAGCACTGTCACAATTGAACCTTGGAAGATTAAATAAACTTTCCTCACTTCTCTCCCTTTCCAGATGACCTCACTACTGTCCTAACCTGATGACATCACTTCCATCCCGCCTTGATGACCTCACCCAATTTCCTGCCGCCGTAATATAAAATCTAATTCATTTTTTTTATTGTCTTTTGTTGTTTTACAGCGCATCAGACCAGTATTAGTCCTTTGTGATCACTCAGCACTACAATATACAGTGTCATTCCTTCAACTCTTTATTTTTGTGACATGTATATTCTTTCTACTGCATGTTTGTAAGTCTTGTGATATGTATAACCTTCTTTTGTGCTATTCAGAATAACATTTACAGATAATTTACAGTTTGCTATTATATTGATTAAAAAATATTAAAAACAATTTTAAAAGTGCTAATAGGAATTACTCTGGTGAATATCTTACAGGATGCCAGCATACAGTAAATGACTAGGATTTCATAATGATATTAGGAAGTATTGATACATTTGAGGATGTCTAAACAATTGAATTTATTTTGAAAGAGTTACTGTATTGATGCTGTCAATAATGATTCCTCTGTATGAATAGCTTCAGTAATTTGTGAGCAGTCAAACTCAGTTGGTTCCTTACCATGGAATAAAGTGTTTTTGGTACTGTTCAGACATTAAAACATTTTCAACTACTGTACTATCAATGTTGTCTTACTTTTCTTTGAGTAAAGTAATGGAAATGTGTTTAATTTGCTAGTGTCAAACTTTATCCAGACAACTTTGATTTTGATTAGTTAGGTTATTTAAAGTTGGCCATTTTCCATGAAGAAAGTAACTGAGGTCATTAAACCTGTCACTTGCTAAAAATGTAGTCCAAGCAAAGAAGATATTTTTATCATTGACTTTTTATTTAGCTCAGTCATTTCTTTTTACTTAACCAAACTAATTTTTCTTAATGCTGGAACGGTTTAAATTCCCATTCAGCACTCACATCATTGAAGAGCATGAAAGATACAGCTATTCATACCATTTGGTTTAATTATGCTTACTGCTTACACTGCATGATGACCTTTGTCAAGACAAAACAGAAGCTTAATATGACAATAAAGCTTTAAAAAGAAATGCAAAAGAGCCTACCCAATTTCTAAGAGTGGTTTTAATTGAAAAATGTTGATGATTTTTATCTTTCAAGTAGGAACTGTTAAGATTAATTGTTAATTATTTTTAAAAAAGGTCAGGTTGCAAAAATATCTCTAATCCAGTCCAAGGCAATGTCTAAGCGTTTTTGATAAAACATTTACTTTTATGTTTCAAAGTCACAGTTCTTACAACTACATCACTTGCCCTATATAAGATAAAACTTCTTTTAAGTACGGTGCCAAAACGAAGAAAAGAGACTGATTGAACATTTAAAGTGAAGTAAGTGCCAAGTTACAGGGCCTGGGCAAATTTATAGTCTTAATGGATACAGCCCAATGTTATGGAGTAGATAAAGGCAGAGGACTGTCATAAATACTCTACATTTCTAATACACATGAATTATTCAATAACCATGTAAATGATACAAAGAAATAGTACAACATCAGGCTTGAAAGAGTGTGGGTCATCTCCCAAATTCATGAGCTTTGGAGCTTAAACAAGGACTTTCTTTGGTAAATTATTTGCATTTCAGTTTTTTGCCAAGGAGGCACAAATCAGTGAGGAGGCAATATGGGAAATAGATAGATAGATAGATAGATAGATAGATAGATAGATAGATAGATAGATAGATAGATACTTTATTAATCCCAAGGGGAAATTCACATAATCCAGCAGCAGTATACTGTACTGATACAAAAAACAATATTAAATTAAATAGTAATAAAAATAAAAATGAAAAAAAAAATGTACATGAAGGTACAATGTACCATATTATAAGTAACCTGTCAAACAGTTTCATAATGTTATTTTGCTGATTTCCCTGCTTCGTTTAACATATTGTTTGGCCCGTTCCTTTTCTTTATCTATGCTTTGATGCTAGCATTATTGCATGTTGACGACATTGTCAAATGTAGCATGTACCACTGTTTGCTATGCAGGGTTCATCATTATTACACTAATATCAGAGGTGTACACAAGTACCTAAAAAAGCAAGCTGAGCTTACCGTTCATTGCAGGAGAAAAACGATATAGTGAAAAACAGATTAAAAGAATGATAGTTAAAAAGCAAGTGGGCCAAAACTAAAAAAGAGCAAAAAAATTAAAAATTATGCAGTTAGCATAATAAAAGTTGGCCTGCTAGTACCCACACTTTTAAGAGCATCCAGTTAATAAAAACCTCTTCCAGAGAAGAGCTGAACTACAAAAGCAAAAGTTTACATAACTGCTGTGTGTCAAATATAGTAAGGCTAGAGGATGATGTAGAGCAGTGCTTCTCAAACCCGGTCTTGGGGACCCACTATGGCTGCAGGTTTTTGTTCCAACCAGCTATTGTTTTTAATTTGACTCCTGGACTAATTAATTGAACTGTTATTTCTAATGATTCTCTGTTTTGGGAACAATAAAGAAATTAGAAAACTAACTTTAGTAAAAAAAATTATATATATTATATATATGTATTATGGGGTGTCAAACAGGCAATTACAATGATTTTTGGAATATAAAAAGTCATTCCTGAATATATCACGTCAAAACTTGAATATATAAAGTCAGCGTCAGAATATATAAAGTCATTCCTGAGTTTATAAAGTCAGAGTTAGAACATATAAAGTCGAATCGAATATATAAGGTTAGAATTGGAGTATATAAAGTCCTTACCAAATATATAAAGTCAGCATCTGAATATATAACCTCATTCCTGAATATAAAAATTTAAAGTCAGATTATATTGATATTAATTGAAATGACTCAGGCACATTTTTAGTAATCTCAATGATTTCCTAATACAACGTAATGAAATAAGTTAACAAAAACATCTTCAGAATATATATATATATATATATATATATATATATATATATATATATATATATATATATATGTAAAAAAAACCACTGTTCAGTTAACTCATTCAAAATGATGTATGTGCCCGACATTTTGAACACTATATTTATTTATTCATTTTGTACGGGCGCATTTTTGTATGAACCTCACAAAGCCCCATCGACTCAGAGTGGCTTCTGTCGAAGTTTACCTTTCACTAGTACGAGTGAAATGACAAGCACAGAAATTTTATATATTCAAAAATGACTTCATATATTCCAACGCTGACTTTATATAATCAGGCTTTGACTTTATATATTCAGAAGTGACTTTATATATTGCGATGTTGACTTTATATAATCAGGCTTTGACTTTATATATTCCGACGCTGACTTTATATAATCAGGCTTTGACTTTATATATCCAGGAGTGACTTTATATATTTAAGTTTTGAGTTTATATATTCAGGAGTGACTTTATATATTCCGAAAATCATTAAAATGTACCAAGCAGTTATAGGGGAATAATGTATTTTTCTTTTTTATATTTTTATTTTGATTTTCATTCTACTTTTCAGTAATTATGTACTAATTAGTGGGTCTGACGCTAAAGTAGATGCAGCCTTTGATTATGCAGTGTTTGCCTGGGTGTCTGCTCTGCTCATTTTTAATTATCATTAATAAGATACAACAAAGGGGGAAAACTGTACAGAGAAAGGACAGCATATAACGAAATCAACAAAAGAGAGTTAAGCATTTAAATCTATAGAAAACTGAATATTTCTAAATGTCCTATAAATGTAAAAATCATGCTGATGTGCTTTTTTGAATGTAGAATAAGAGACAAAAATACCACCTAATTAAATGAGATCAGTGTTGTCAGTTGTTGTCACTGATTAGGAATCTGGTTGGAACAAAAACCTGTAGCCACAGGGGGTCCCAAGGACCGAGTTTGGGAATCCCTGATGTACAGCAACATTGCAGACTGTAAAGATCAATCAGATTTGGTTCTTTTTAGATTAACATAAAATGCACTGAAAGATCAAATGATAAAATTAAAACTTTTTTTTTTAATTTCGGTTCACTTACAATGTTAAGTTCTATACTTATAAACTCATATCCACATATGCTGATATTTTGACAGTTTGTACAGAAAAACACTACATAGCCAAACCACACTGGAAAAACAAACATGTTTTCCCTGAAAAAAAAAGAAATCTGTACTGACAACCTGCCATTTGCTCTCTGCTACCCCTTCTGATCATGTTCCCCCAGCAAGAGATGCAACACCCACAGCACCCTCATTACCGCACCCAAGAATGCCAGCTAAAAGTCAGAGCATTGTGAGGGATCGGCTTAGATTGGTAGTAAGTGTGTAGTGTATTGTTTTCACAAACCTCTTCATTTTCTTAGCTTTTGACCATTTCAAGCTGACACTATCCTACCACCTAAGATAATTACAACTGACTTCAGTCCTGCCAATTCTGAAAAGAAAACGTGAATTTAGTAGTGTAGAGATATATATGTACAGCAACATCATCTAACATTCAGTATGATAAGAGGTGAATAGTGTCAGTTCCAAAAAAATGTACAAATAAACAGCCATTCAACTTTCTACAATTGGTGCTAACCAACTTTTATTTTTACTATTATTCTTTATTTGGCTGATGTCTTTACCCAAGGTGACTTACAGGCTCAGGACACTGTATGCATTTCCAGCTCCAAAGATATGCCAGATCGACTAAAAGGCCACATGGGAGCTACTGTACATATTCCAAGACTGCAGGCTATGAGCTACCATATGAAGAATTATAGAATAAATTCAGCTGACAAGATCTGAGGAAATGAAGACACAATATACATACATTTGTAAAAATTATAAAAGGAATAAGTATGGTTGATGCCACCTGTTCTTTTCAATTAACTTTTTTTTTCTGTGATGAGAATAGGGCACAGATGGCAGTTTTTTGAAAATATATTTCTCACAAATATAAAAAATGCAAATGCAACAGAAGATGCATGAAACAATTAAGAGTGCAAATGAAAGGAGCAACTTGAAGACCTTCATGTTATTTTGATTAGTAGCAATTGATATTGTCCACAGCCTTGGGCTTAATATGTATCATTAGAATATTCGGTGGTTTCCAAGATCTAAGATGTAGATGGACATATGTGAATAGAAACTTTGTCATACTGAACAGAATGGACTTTTCTCTTACAAGTTCTAATATGTTATTTCAATCTTATAAAAGGCAATTTTATGACATCAAACAAGACCATGACTCGGTGATGGATACGTCTTTCAAGTGTTGTAATGCCACTTGTCAAAAAGACTTTTCCAGTTACTCTCATTTAACTTATGACTCAGAATATTTTGTGAACAGTGCCAAGTTGGCATTACAACACTTGAAAGATGTACCCATTGTCGAGGACGAGGTCATGGTCTCGTTTGACATTGTGTTGCTATATACCATGATTCCGATTCATCTGGCCACAGAAACACTATTAATGAGACTGGAAAGTGACCCCACCATAGAGACAAGAACCAAACTGTCCACTAAAGACATAATGCACCTAATATCACTTTGCCAAAAAACTCACCCAGCCAACATGTCAACATGGGTCAGAAATGGAAAATATCTGGGTTTGCTGGGATCTAAGTGGGCATGGGTGCTAAATGGGCAAATTCAAGGGTCATGATTGGGTTCATCTTGGGATAACCATGAATTTTCACAGGCTTTATTTGGGCTTCCCCATAAATGTTTTTTGTGGGCATTGTCAAGGGTTCAGATAGGGGCTCACTTGGGCTAACCAGAAGCCTTGATTGTTTCTAAATGGGCAAGCCCAAGAAAGTTCTTTGTGGACTGTATTGCAGGTCCCACCATGGTGCCATTTAGGCTAACCCATAAGTGTAAATGGCTTGAATTGGGGAAGCCCAAATGGGCTTATGTTGGGATATACAAACGAATGAAACTGGGGTCCACTTGGGCTAACTATGAGTATTCACGGGCTTTATTTGGGCTGCCCCATAAGGGTTCATTGTGGGCATTATCAAGGGTTTAGATAGGGGACTTACTTGGGCTAGCAAAAAGTTCCAATAGTTTCTAATTGGGCAAGCCCAATAAGATTCTTTGTGGGCTTTCTTGTAGGTTCCACCATGGTGCCATTTAGGCTAACATATATGTTTAAATGGGCTTATTTTGTGATATACAAAATATGCTGGGGTCCACTTGGGTTAACTATAAGTATTCAGGGGCTTTATTTGGGTATGCCCAACAGAGTTCTTTGAGGGTGTTTCCAGGGGTTCTGTCAGAGTCTTACTTTGGCTAACAGGAAATACTGATGAATCCTAGTCGGGCAAGGCCACAAAGGTTCATTGTAGGATTTATTGTAGGGTCTGACAGTGTCCTACTTTGGCTAAACATATGTTTTAGGGGAACTGGTAAAGCCAAGGAGTAGTATATAAAAAACATGGTGAGGATGCAATGCTGGGTGCAACTGACTGTTAAATGAACATATATAGATATATGTGTGCTTTGATAAGCCCAAACCCATACGGCAAACGCTTCAGAGCCTTTCATGTATGGACCTCGCGTTTCAGAAACAGTTTCATCCCAAGAAGTCTAAACACAATCAATTAGTCCATTCAGTGCTCCTTGTAGAACTGTTTGTACTTATAAGTACAACTACCTCACTGTAAACTTGCAGTACAGTTATAATATTGCACAATCTGAGCCACTTTATAAAGCACGTATTTACATATGATGACAATATCATTTTTAAGATGTAATGCAGCAAAACATGTTCATTACATTATACAGATAAAATGTTAACATTATTTAAATAATCTATATTGTTAATAATTAAACATGTGAGGTAACGGTGTCACAGCGCTAGCAAGGAGCTGGCTCCCGCTCAGGGATTGTTCCTTCCTCGTGCTATGTTCTTGCTGGGACTGGCACGACCCTGGATGTATAGGATAATTAAACATGTACTATGAAGATATTTCAATGTTCCTTAAAAGTTTTGAAGAATCAGCATTCTAACCTTACAGATGGCTTAACATCTATTACAGAGCTTAAATGATTTCTGGAAATTGTAAAGTTTGAGTAGCTCTATGAAAAAATGGTTAGTGACATAAAACTTTGTGTAAGTGAATGTATTTATGCACTCTTGTACTACCTGGCAGGTACACCTTGCTGGTGCACAAGACTAATCTGATATCTTGCACAACTTGTATTAGCCATCAGGCATGTACTCAGGATGGGTCCATCAAGGTCCTGACCCATGTCTTTATACATTCAAGAATAAAAGTGTACCTTTAAACAGATGTATATTTTAATATTTGTTTTATACATTAATAAAAATTAAGACTTTGATTGAGTAATGCATAATGCACTGTCAAATTTAATCAAGAGATATAGAAATGTATTTAAGTCCTAATTCTACCTCAAGGAGTATTGCTTGTTATCTATTTGGCTTCTAATATTCTTGTCAAGAACTGCTGGCCAAAACACAATGTGTTATATGGTATATCACAATGAATTCAGCATGTTAGCTGTGACATTTTACAGCTGTCAAGTTAGTTTTCAAGGGGATTAGTAATGTGTAGTAATATGCAGAAAGAATCATAGTTTTCTCTGGTACATAGTTCAAAGGAGGCAATTAGAATTTGTGTAAATATAATTCTGGTTTTGGGTAGTACACTTATTTCTCCTATTTCTGGTATTGTAAGCGATTTGCCTGTTTTATTTATTGTTTTCTATTGTGGTTTAGTATTTTAATTTTATTTTATTATAATCATCTTCCTTTTCAGCATAACCCATTTAATAATGTTGAATATGAAAAGTAGGCTTTCACAAAATTATTGTTTCAAATGTGTATATATATATATATATATATATATATATATATATATATATATGTATATATATATATATATATAAAAATCAAGAAGCTTTTACTCTTTTGCTAATTCCTTCGTAATATAGGCATTGCCTGATTTACCACAGAGATGTCAAAAGAGCTGGATTCCTACATTCACCTGATTTGCTTTTGTATAAATGTCTTTATAAATGTTACTGTTACAATTTTACAGGTATACAATTACTTTGAATTGCACTTTTTGGTTCAGTTCAAATATAGATCATGGAGCATTTATTTTATAATTATGTTATGGTCTTTTGTAAAGAAGGCTCACTTATTATTTTTTTAGCTTTTAAAAAAAGTTATTTTCCAAGACTATGGTTTTGTTTCATTGTGTAACACTGTGGTTCAGTGTTTGGGATAAAGCCATTGGCCTATAATTATTATTGTTAATAAAAAATAAAAAAACTCATCACTAAGCATGCTGTACAATATACAGACTTGATAAATCTAGATCTTGTTTAAAATGTATTGAAAACGTCTTTTACACCTCACAGTTCTCAAAAGGACGTTAAAGCAAATTAACTTTTTTTTTTTTTTTTTAACTTGTAATGGACCAAAATGTAGCCAGACTCATTATTTACTGTATTTATGTATTTTAAATAGCATCTGGCGACTGTGAAACGATGCCTTATTGTCGTAGTTCAAACACTGTGTCATACCACAGTCATGAAACAAACGCTAAGAAATGAGTTCTCCTGACGTCTTCTCTGTACCAGCTGAAGTGTTACGGAAGCTGTAAACAGTCTTAGTCCTTCGCTTTTTTTTTTTATTTATTTAAAACTGAAATTTTCTTTGCAAAAGGAAAGCTACATTAAATTCCCTTTTAAATCTGTTTCAAAAATAAATGGGAAAAATTCGTTCAAAACCTTGACGTTGTTCACGTGACTTGCGGAAGTCGCACTAAAAATAAAAAAAGAAATCTGGTGCATCTCTGCACTATTCCCGCATGCATGATCGACCAGGGCCTTGCTGGTTTCTTCTGTTGTTTGTTTAATTTGGTATCACACGTGGAAGTGGCAAAAGCGAGCTTAACGGGAAGAATGTCACTGGATATCACTGGTATGGTTATATTAATGTATCATATCTATTTTATGACAGTGGGAGGTATTAAGATTAATGTCGGTATTTGATGTAAGGGCCAATTTATACTTCACGCTCACAACGCACACGTGCCAGCATCATGGCTGCCACGCGTTCCCAGCGTTCATTTCACGCGTCCTCTGAGCAGGTCCTCAGTAATTAACGCAACGAGTGCGTAAGTTCCAGTACGAGCAAAAAGTCGGAGGGCGCTGTGTGTTCAATTTGGAACATGACGTCAGTGTTTTTGTTTAGTCAACATGGCTGAACGGTTTGAGGAAGATTTGATAGAGGAGGAAAATATCGTCATCTTTACGATGTCATGACCCCTCTCCACAGTTACAAACACGCTTGCCAGAACAGCTGGCATTAAATTGCCATGTCTTTGGAAGCAGACATTGAAACATGCAAGATGAAGTGGAAACAAATTCGGGACAGATACGTTCGTGCAAGGCGGAAAATGGCCGATTCTGCGTTTTGTCCTGAGATCATCAGGCGTCTCGCATGGCTTCATAACTTCGTCAGCCATCATACAGCCGACACAAATTTCGATACTGCGGTAAGTGTTAAAACTTCGTATTTAATATATGGTGTATAATATAGCATACTTTACGTTAATGTGATGCTTAGATATTATCACCTAATAACAGAGCAATTTTCTGTTAACTCTGTTTTCTTCATGTATACTATCCTTATCATTTACTTTTTAACAACGTGATACTTTATATTTACACAAGTTGTGTATACATGCAGTGTGGCGCTGTGGGTCTGAACGTCAATCAATGACGTTCAATAACACTGATACTGTGTGACCCAAATCAGGTCACTTCATCCACCTGTGCTCTGACTGGAAATGCGAAACAAATGTGGCCAACTGTATTTTAAAGTTGCTGGACAAAATATAAATGTAAAGGTATATTGCCTCCAAATATTTTTTGCCCCCATGTTGCAGTCAGTACAGTTTGTTGACAGAAATAAATTTAATTTTTTATTATGGTTACAGACAAGCAACCAGGAAATCCCAGGACCAAGCACAATACATGTGCCTCCACCGACAACTGAGCAACATTCTCCAGGCCCTTCTGAGTCCAGTCAGTCGTCAGCAGCTTTGGAACATTCTGGGAAGAGAAAGCGAGACAAAACGGATCCTGTTGATGTTGCTATTCTGCAGAGTTTGTCTCACCTGCAAAATTAAAGTGAGAAAGCACTGAACAGGTATAGTGCGTTTTGTGGCTACCTGGAACAGTTCCTTCTGCAGCTTCCAGAACCAGATGCTAAGAAACTTGTAAAGGATATAAAGCAACTGATGGCTTCATATGAGTAGTTTTATAAACTCATTGATGTTTTGCAATAATAATTGTTAATTGAAAGGTGCAAACTGTATTTATACTTCACATTTCTATTTTGTTCTCATTGAGTTTTATATATTGATATTTGAAATAGTATTCATGGTTATATTTTGGAAACTGTATATATACAGTATTTGTGTTCATTTATTGGACTGTTACTTTTATTGGTTTATGTTTAAATAAACACAGTGTGTTCCGATTGTTTACATATGTGTTTTGCATGTCACATTCCTTTAAAAAATTGTTTATTTAAAGATTTACACATATAACAAATTGATGTTACAGATCTTACAGAACTGTTTAGTATTACTGCAGCAAAAGTAGCATCCAGTATTTCTTCCAAAAATGCCACATAAGTAAAAAAAAAATTTTTTTAATTATAATCTCTCATAATACACCTTTGAGGGCCAAATTATGACAAAAAGCATAAACATAGCCTTAATTGACTGTGCCTCAGTGGAGCACAGCATCCTAAAAAGTCACTTTCCCTGCAACAGTCTAAAAATATTCTTTAAGACAGTCACGGACAAGAGTGCCAGTCCTTGTAGCCCAGCTGCCAGTGCGGTGTCATGGGTTTGTTAAGTTGGAATCACCCTCAACTGTGCATCTCCATTTTCCTAGGATGTCGCCCTCATCCACCAGGTGTCTGGACACATATCGTGTCCCATCAGGCTCCATACTGTCACCAGTGCAGAGATAATTGTGTAGACAAATGCACGCTTTGGTGATATCTTGTGGTCTGTCAACTGAACACTCCATGGCCTTTCCAAAAACTCTCCACCTAGCAGCAAGAATTCCAAATGCATTCTCTACAACCCGTCTTGCTCTGGAATGCCGATAATTGTAGATGCGCTGTTCTGGAGAGAGATTGGTTCCTGTAAATAAAATATGAAACAAAATCAGGATTACATTTCTATATAAGTATCTCTGTTAAAAAGACAAACACACACCAAAAAAAGGAAACTGTGTGTATGTGTGTGTGTGTGAGAGAGAGAGAGAGAGAAAGATACAAAAAACACATTCCCAGTCCAAAGATTATTTTTCATTTAGGCAACTGAGAAAAAAATATTTAATGTCTATCTGAAAAATGTGATAGAGAGCTGTATGTTTAATTTGGCTCTCCATCAACCTGAGATGCTGGGTAAACCTTGCTTTTAATGAAATTTTTATCTCTTCTATGTATATTGCTCCACAATCTACACATTGAATTGCATTCATACAATTTTGAGTTTACATTTGGAGTTTCTTTATTATAAATAATCTTGTTTCTAACAAAAAGATTTCCTAAAATAGTACATAAGGCATGCACTACAATATCTTTTAAAATTTTGTTTTTCCTGTAGGCATTGATTGATTTGTAATTCTTGAAAGTGGGAAAGTACAACTCTCACAACATTTTGTGTTTGGGAAGAAAATGTAAACACCACTGGAATATCTGTAAGCTGGACATTTATAGGAGAAACTGTATAACAATCAGGCTGTGGAACAAGAACATTCAGAGGCCTAATTCTTTCTGTTTGCTCCCTTTTCAAATCCATATCAATCATACTTTATACCATTATTATTACATCCAATCTATCATTCCCCCATCCACTAATTAGGATTAGGTATGAATATCATATCATCTGCAATTGTTCATACTGACCTGAATAGGGTCTCACCAGGTTATTCTTCAAAGGGAATGCTTCATCTGCGACAAACACATGGGTGCTCAGCACTTCACTGCCAGGCAGAGTAGATGGAGGCAACAGGGACAGGTTTCCTTCAATAGGTTGTGAGCCAAACTGGCTTCTCACAAATACTCCTGCATCACTGTCATGTCCTTATGCTCCTATATCCACGACAGTGAATCTGTATCTGGCATCACACACAGCCATTAGGATGAAGCTGAAGTATCCCTTGTAATTAAAAAATGCACTCCCAGAGTAACATGGTGCACGTACCCTCACGTGTTTCCCGTCTATTGCGCCAAGGCAGTTTGGAAAGTTCCAGAAATCCCGTCTTATGTTCTTCCACTGCTCTGTATCAGGGAAAGCCACAAACTCATCCTTTAGGACAGCCCATATGGCTTGGCAGACCTCGGCCACGATTTTACAAACTGTTGCTGGGCCGAGCTTGTAGTTGGCTGCTAATGCTCGTAGACTCATGCATGTTGCAAGGTAACGCAGAGTTACAGCAAGCCAGATTGCAGCTCCAACAGGATCAGTGTTTGATGTGTGGCTTGATTCGGTGAAGCAAATCGTCAAACTTAACAGCTGACATGCGAAAGTATTCGTGGTGTTTTTACGCTTCCATTTGTCGCAAGGGAAATACAAGTGACGAATATTCCCCATCATAATAATGTGATACATTTAAAGGCCTCACATTCCATCTCCTGTGTTTTTGTTTCTGTCTTTTTTTCATCCTTCGCAACAGCATGAGAATACAAAGAAGTTTCTCCGTTGACATCTTCTTTTCCCCTCAACTCACAACACAATGAAACCAGACGTTGTTTACTCGCTGTGATATGATGATTTCTCACACTGCCACCTGGTGGACTCCTCCAGATTTACGCGCGCAAGTATAAACACTTCAACGCTTGCGTAGCAGGAGTGTCCGCTGCAGCATGTGTTGCGTCTCATGAAGTATAACTCCGGCCTAAGTCAACGTTTAAAGTCTTAACCATTTGTTTACGCGGCTATCGCCTATAACCAGCATGGTATACTGTCTAAGAAAAATTCTAAAAGAACAGCAAGAAAACAATATTTGAATTTTGAAAAATAGGCATTTTGAAAAACATACATTTCTGAACACTTAATTACAAGTGCTATTTAATCTCTTGTGAGTCGACTGTTACATTCTGTGGTGTGGAATTTTATGTTGTAGTTAGAGTTTGTGATGTAAATTCAATTTAATATGCTGTAGTATTCAGCTTGCTTCAGAAAGAATCAGTATCAGTGAGAGTAGGAACTACAAGGAACTTGCTTTCAGGTTACACTGCCTCGATTTTAGACCATGATAAAGGGACCTTTCATTTTGGTAGGACTGACTTATTCGTTGATATTTTAATTTTAAAAATTGAAGGTTTTGTGAGAGTTATTACCGTTTTTGCAGGTGATCTGCGGTATTGTGCTGTATTGTATAAATTGTTTTGGGAACTGCAGTTTTGAGAATGTTAACGTATCAGAAAATATGCCAAAGCATTTGAGAAAACTGTAATTACCAGGGTAGGTTTGAAACTGATCAATATTTTTTTTTAAACTTACTGATGTGGTCTTTGGTAAAAATATTTTGAACATTGGTAGAAACACGGTCTTTGTTACGGGCAAATCTCAGCTCTACATCTTAAGAAAGTTGTATAGCACGCTGGTAGCAAATATCCTTGAGAAAGACGGTGATTTGCCCAAACATAAACAAATGGACAAAACATATTATGCTGTTTAAAATTTAAAAACACTTAACTAAGGTGATATTGTACAAGTAATATAATACACATCAACTTATAAAAAAAAATAATTTCAGACAAGTAATGCAAAAAAGTTTTGTTAGTAGTCTGTTAAACTGTCTTATTTAGCACAATATGTTTAAACCTTTCCATTTTCATTAGCTTTCATTTAGCTTTCCAGAGTTCATTCATTTGATTATATAACAAAAAAAGTTAAGGTACTTGCCATAGTGACAGTCAAAATAATGATGATATTTTAGTAAAAGGTGTTAAAAAATATAAATAAATAATTGAAAATGAATGTTTTGTTAAAAAACATTTTGGCAGCTTCAACGCTGCTGTCTTTAAGAAAGTTTTTTTTTAAATATATACTTATTAAAACAATAGCTTTGAATGAAACTTCAGCTTCCTATTTGTGAGTGATAGTGGGACTGTAAATTTGTGAAACATCCCTTGTCAGCAGTCAAAATGAATGTCTTTAGATAGCAATGAAAATGTTACATGAACAATTATATGAACAGTCTTGCATGGCAAATATAATTTGAATTTTCTTGTTTTTCAATTTTTAACTCAACCTTACTCGCTGCTTTAAAATATAATCAGTTCTCACAATGCATTTACAATGTGTGTCAGTGATACAGTATTGGGGGGTTAGGGGCAAAGGGAATTTTACAGATCTACAGGTGAAGCTGATTAATCAATAATGCAACCATTTCCTTTGTGAAAAAACTACGATTATGTTGTGTGAGATCCTGAATTGTATTCAATTGTATTTAAATTGAGAAAGGATTGGTTTTTCCGATTGTCATATATTTATGTGTCTTTATGGAAGCTTTGTTTACAGTCTGTAGAAATAAACTGTATTTGATTAACACCCATTCCAAACTGAATATTTTGGACAAGAACAAGAAAATATGAACGCATAACCCCAGTTCTTAAATCTTTACACTGGCTCCCAGTTAAGTTCAGGGCAGATTTCAAAATCCTCCTTTTAACATATAAAGCATTAAATGGCCAAAGTCCGGCTTACCTGTCTGGACTTATCATGACTTACAAACCTGAGCGCACATTAAGATCTCAAGATGCGGGTCTGCTTAGGATTCCAAGGATTAATAAAATAACAGTGGGAGGTTGAGCTTTTAGTTACAGGGCCCCTAAACTGTGGAATGGTCTTCCTGCTTCCATAAGAGATGCCCCTTCAGTCTCAGCCTTTAAATCCCGGCTGAAGACTCACTACTTCAGTTTAGCATATCCTGACTAGAGCTGCTGATTAACTGTACACACTGCATCTCTGTTGTTAGTCATTAGCACTATAACATAAGTAACATGATAATTATATTTGAATACTAACCCTCACCTATTCTGTTACTTTTCTCGGTACCCAAATGTGGCAATTGGTGCCACGGCCCACCTGCCAAGTTGTTTGCCTGCCTATGGTAAAGTCATCCCTGATGGAGGATCACAGGAATCATGGGAAAGAGGGTCCTTTCATGAACAACGTTTCAGTCGTGGCATGGCCAAATGGGGAGGCAGCTAGATGGATGAGGTCTCCAGGACTCTAAAAATATCCAAACCTAATTATGTCATATCATCTACTGTGAAACCGTACTTCTAAAATTTTTATTATTATGCTGTCTTAAGGAATTGTTCTGTTCTGTATATTGTATTGTATTGACCCCCTACTTTTGATACCCACTGCACGCCCAACCTACCTGGAAAGGGGTCTCTCTTTGAACTGCCTTTCCCGAGGTTTCTTCCATTTTTCCCTACAAGGTTTTTATTGGGAGTTTTTCCTTGTCTTCTCAGAGAGTCAAGGCTGGGGGGCTGTCAAAAGGCAGGGCCTGTTAAAGCCCATTGCGACACTTCCTGTGTGATTTTGGGCTATACAAAAATAAACTGTATTGTATTGTATTGTATATTTATACTTTGTACATATTATGTCCCTGAATTTTCAGATGTTACTAATTTGTCAATACATGTACTTAGTGATAGCAACAGTTTTGACTCTGAGTCTTCTGACAATAAGTCAAATTTCAACATTGATATTAAACTGGCTGAATGGGCCACAAAGTATAATATTACACAGGCAGCTGTGTCTGGACTCCTAAAAATTGTTAATAAAACAGTTTTGGATTTACCAAAGGATCCAAGAACTTTACTTTCAACACCACAAGGGTTTGAAGTCCAGCAGATTACAGGGGGAAACTATTATCATTTTGATCTTGTCAGTGTAATTCTCTCTGAATTAGGCAAGTGTGAACTTAATGAACTGCCGGATGTATTATCTTTACAAATAAATATAGATGGACTACCACTATTTAAAAGCTCAAATGTGCAGTTATAGCCTATTCCTGTAAAGCTAAATGATGTATCTGATAGCTCTGTTTTAGTAATTGGATTATATTCTGGTGTCTCTAAGCCTTGTTCTTTCAATGAATATTTACAAGCCTTCATTGATGATTTGAAATTTGTCAAACAAGAAGGAATATATTTTAAGGTAAAACACTTCAGAATGTTTCTTCTCTTATACATTTATTTATGATGCACCAGCAAGGGCATTTATTAAATGTGTCAAAAGTCACATGGGGTACAACTCTTGTGAGCGCTGTGTTCAAAAAGGGTTGTAAGTCAATGGTAGAATGAGAGAACTGATTGTGATTTTGCAGAAATGTCAGACAAAGGGAATCATATTGATATTTCTCCACTAAATGATCTTGGTATAGGGTTAGTAACCACATTTGTTCTTGATTATATGCAATTATATGTTTGGGAGTTGTTAGGAAATTAATATTTTTGTGGCTAAAGTGTCCAGTTACATGCAGCCTATCTACGGGTATTCTTTGTGGAATTTCAGACCAGATGAAATCTGTGAGGCAGTAACTTCTCCAGAAAACCAAGATCTATGTTAGATGTTTCACATTGGAAAGCTACTGAATTTCATCAGTTCTTGCTGTATACTGGCCCTGTTGTACTATTTAAAAAGTTATCAAATGACAAGTATCTAAACTTTCTAGTTTTATCTGTCTCAGTGAGGATCCTTCTGAGTCCTAGTCTTTGTGCAGAGTATTGTGATTATGCTGAAATTGTGCTAAAGTATTTTTTTGAGAATTTTATTTATGGCAAAGAAGTATTGGTGCATAATGTGCATTGCTTGATTCTCTTAGCTCAAGATGCAAAAAAATTTGGACACTTGTTTCTTGTTTTCTTTTGAGAATTTCTTGGGCAAACTTAAGAGAATTGTGAAAAGGCCACAAAATCCTGTTGAGAAAATTGTGAGCCGTTTAAAAGAGAGACAATGTATCGCTACTCATAAAGACAGAGATGGATATAATAATCTTGAAAGGAGACATCTGTCAGGTCCTTTAAAACCAGCATATGTGACCTGTTCACAATATAAATATTACAAAGAAATGGACACTTTCATCTCCTGTTTTAATGGAGACAACTGTTATCACAGTGGCAGAGTTGCACTTGTTAAGAACATTTTGCAGTCTCCTTCCAGAGAAATACATTTTCTGTGTCAGTATTTTGACAAACATGAGCCTTTTTTAACCATCCTCTTGTATCTTCACATTTGGGGATTAACAGCTTTCAGGACTTTCTGGACAGCTGCATGTGCTGTCAGAAGCTGATATGTCTAGGAAGATGATTTTGTTACCATTTCAAAACTCTTTTGTTGCATTACCAGAACTTCACAGTTCCTGAAGGTGTACATACAGTAGCACTCTCTCCCTCGCTCTCTCTCTGCCTCTTTCTCACTCTCTTTGCTTCTTTTTGTGAAGTTATTGCTGCTGAGCACTGCAAAGCTCATGTATAAAGTGGTGGAATTCACAGAGGCAGTGGGTTGGATAATGGATGGATGGATGGAGGGAGGAACAGTTGCCATCATTTCTACTAAGTGGCTCCATGGAACACAAAAAGATACATGCTTCTGGCCATCTGGGAATGTTGATAAAGGTATCAGAAAATGCACTAGTCCTGAAGCAAACTGGAAGAATGATAACATTTGTGTTTTGGGAGAGGCAGGTAAATTAAATGAAAATTTATTTTAGCTTTCCTATTTTACCCTTCTGATCACCATCACCATTTACTCAATGAAAATTTTGTTTGTTTTATAAAGAATTATGCACAGGCCATAAAAAACTAAAAAGAGCAGAGATGTCATCAGATTTATAGACTGATTCAGAAGCCAAGAAAGGACCTTGGAAGAGAAGGTAAGATCTATAATTACTTAAGCATCAGCCGTTAATGTAGTGATGATATATTTCCTGATAAAAGAACAACGTGTATGATAATATGTATCAATTATTGACAGTATTAATACCTGCAGCTGATTTATTTCTTATCTGTTATGCCATCTTGAACTCAGCCTCACCAACACATCCATTCCCCGATCCTCTTGACTACTTAACCTGGATTTGTTATTGGTTACTAGACCCTCACCCTGGAGCACCCTGGAGTGTTCAAGAGCTCAGACACAATTAGCGTAGACATAAGTTCTTAGTGTAGACTCTATAACATATAATGTGTTTAGTTACATAAGTTATGTGACCTTCATTTCATAGTTACAAGCTAAGCTCACTTTCTGTGTATACAAAGAAAAAAGAAAACTTCCGGAGTGGTAAACAATTCCTCAATGATCAAATAATTTCTGTTGGGAATTCATGTCAACCATTACTTTTCCTTTGTTTAAAAGGTGCAGGTTGTCCAAAAAAATATTTCAGTTCCTAGTTAAAAGCCCATGGGTACAGCAAGGGCAAACCTGTACAAGTAATAGGATGGATATCCAGCATTGCCACATTTTAAAAATAATCAGTTTTATTTAGATTTGAAAACTACAAAAAAAAACGCTGTGTTTAACTGCTATTTTACTTACTTTCTTATAGATATCTTGGTATATATAACCAACATAATGAAAAATGCTCTTCCAAGGTTATAATATTTCTGATTGTTGAATCCATATGATGCAAAAAAGCTGATTCAGTTTTCTGCAAAGTCATGTTACATTTGGCAAATCAGGCTGTGCATGCCAATATTTATTAAACAATCATCAGTGCTAAAAAAGAAGAAAAAAAAAACTACAAAGAGAAAAGTTTATTCTATCCTTTTAGTTAGTGTGATAAAAGTCATATGGCAATCATGATTACATTAGCCAGCACATTAGATGTTTTATGTGTCTGATGAAACTTTGCATTATTGGTCCTTTTACCTTTCTGTGAAACAAACAAAGAATGCCACCCAAGTCAAGTGACATGCAGTATGTTGAATTTAAATGTTAAACTGTAAGATAAGCAGAAACTAGTAAACCAACAACAACAACATTTATTTATATAGCACATTTTCATACAAACAGTAGCTCAAAGTGCTTTACATAATAAAGAATAGAAAAATAAAAGACACAATAAGAAAACAAAATAAATCAACATTAATTAACATCGAATAAGAGTAAGGTTCAATGGCCAGGGGGGACAGAAAAAACAACAAAACTCCAGACGACTGGAGAAAAAATAAAATCTGTAGGGATTCCAGACCAAGAGACCGCCCAGTCCCCTCTGGGCATTCTACCTAACATAAATGAAACAGTCCTCTTTGGATTTAGGATTCTCACGGAAGGGCTTGATGATGATGGTCACGTAGAGTTCTGCCTTTTAATCCATCCATCATTGTTGGAGCATCATGAAGCTTTGAGTAGGTGGAGGTGGCGCAGGCCACCACCACAAAGAAACCGGAAA